>NW_023658475.1:0-23946 GCF_015228065.2 Penaeus monodon | reverse complement strand
TTGCAATAATGATGATGATAATACATGATATAATCATGATAATGTGAGATAATGAAAGTGATGATACGAAATATGATGAAATCATGATATATATGAATACAGGAATGTGTCCTATATATATAAAAAAGTATAAGAAAAACATTCCCAAAAGTCGAAAAGCGGCAAATCTAAATACCTTTGATTAACAATTGCAATTATAAATGATGATTAATACATTGCAATTAATGATAGATAATGATAATGATAGATAAAAATCTGGAAATGATATTTTGTATACTATGATAACAAAGTAAATAAGATGCATGATGAAATAATGCTAATGAATGAATGAAGATAATGATGAGATGTACGAATTGTGTACATGATAATATAGATAATAAGGATTGTGTCCATATATAAAATAAAAAGGTATAAGAAAAACATTCCCAAAAGTCGAAAAAGCGGCAAAATCTAGCGAAATATAGCCTTTTGAGAGTATACTCCAAAATGACGTTTTTTCATTTCTTTGGTGATTTCGGCAATTATTAGGGTAATAATGATAATAATTACCAGAATTGTATTAATCATAACAATAATGATGATAAAAGTGAGAATAAAGAGAATTTTGATAACATTTGAATATTATAAAATTATTTTATTATTATTATTATTATTATTATTATTATTATTATTATATTTTTCTTAATTATTAGTATTACTGCCAAAAAATCTATTATAACCGTAATAAAACAATAATAAAATAAGTATAAGTATAATAATAATGATGCTAGTGGTTATAATATTGTTATTAGTATTATTCATTGTAATATTATCATCATTATTATTTGTACTGGTAGTATAATTGCAAAAATAATTATTATAACAGTAATAATTACAGTAAATAACGATACAATTAAGATAATGATATAAATAATTATTATAAAAAATCGTTATTATTGTTATTATTATTGTTTCTTAGCTATATTATTGTTGTGGTTATTAGTATTATTCAAAAATATATACTATAACTCAATAATTGCAATAATAATGATAACAATTTAAATTAATGATGATAATAATTGCAATAATGATGTTTAAGATGATTATTAATGATGATAAATGAGATAATGATGATGAAACGATAATAAGAGTGATAAATTATGATATAAGATGATAATAACAGCGAAGTGTGTCCATATATAATATAAAAAAAGGATAAGAAAAACATTCCACAAAAGTCGAAAAAAGCTGCAAAATCTACGCGACAATATAGCCTTTTGAGAGTATACTCCAAAATGAAGTTTTTTCGATTTCTTGGTGATTTCGGCAATATTAGGGTATAATGCTAATAATACCAGAAGTATTAATCATAAACAATAATGATGGTAAAAGTGAGAATAAAGAGGGAATTTTGAAACATTTGAATATTATTAATATTATTATTATTATTATTATTATTATTATTATTATTATTATTATTATTATTATTATCCTTATATTAGTATTATTTCTTATTATTATAGTATATTACTATTATCGTAATTATTAGTATATTGCCAAAAAATCTATTATAAAACTGTAATAACTAAACAATTAATAATAATAAGTATTAAGTATAATAATAATGATGCTAGTGGTATAAATATTGGATTAGTATTTATTATTGTAAATTATTATCATCATTTATTATTTGTACTAGGTAGTATAATTGCAAAAAATAATTATTCTAAACAGTAATAATTTACGTAATAACGATACAAATTAAGATAATGATATAAATAATATTTATAAAATCGTTTTATTGTTATTATTATTGTATTACTATTATTATTGTTGGGGTTATTAGTATATTGCAAAAATATATACTAAAACTCAATAATGCAATAATAATGATAACAATTCATAATGATGATAATAATTGCAATAATGATGATAATGATGATGATAATGATGATAATGATGATAATGATGATGATAACGATAATAATGATGATAATCAGATAAAATTGATGATTAATAACAGGAATTGTGTCCATATATAATATAAAAAAGGTATAAGGAAAAAAAACATTCCTGAAGTCGAAAAAGCGGCAAAATCTAGCGAAATATAGCCTTTTGAGAATATACTCCAAAATGACCGTTTTTCCTATTTCTTTTGGTGATTTCGGCAATTATTAGGGTAAAACAATGATAATAATCCAGAATAGTATTAATCTATAACAATAATGATGGTAAAAGTGAGAATAAAGAGGAATTTGATAACATTTGAATATTATTATTATTATTATTATTATTATTATTATGAGTATTGTATTATTATTTATTATTATTATTAATTATTTATTATTATTATTATTACTACTATCTTAATTATTAGTATATTGCCAAAATCTATTATAACTGTAATCAATAACAATAAATAATAAAAGTATAAGATAATAATAATGATGCTAGTGGTTATAATATTGTGTCATTAGTATTATTATTGGAATATTATCATCATTATTATTGTACGGAGTATAATTGCAAAAATAATTATTATACAACAGTAATAATTACAGTAATACGATACCCAATAAGATAATGATATAAATCATTATTTATAAATCGTTATTATTTTTTATTATTATTGTTATTACTATTATGTATGTTAGTGGTGTATTAGTATTATTGCAAAAATTACCTATAACTCCAATAATTGCAATAATAAGAAACAATGCAATAATGATGATAATAATTGCAATAAATGATGATAATGATGAGATAAGGATGATATGATGATAATGATGATGATAACCCTCCTCCCCCGATAATAATGATGATAATCATGATAATAATGATGATATAACAGGAAGTGTGTCCATAATAATATAAAAAAGGTATAAGAAAAACATCCCAAAAGTCGAAAAAAGCGGCAAAATCTAGCGCAATAATAGCCTTTGGAGAGATACTCCAAAATGACGTTTTTTTTCGGATTTCTATGGTGATTTCGCAATTATTAGGGGTAATAATGATAATATTACCAGAATTGTATTAATCATACAATAATGATGCGTAAAAGTGAGAATGAGAGAATTTTGATGAACATTTGAATATTATAATATTATTATTATATTTATTGATTATTATTATTATTAATATTATTTAGTATTATTATTATTATTATTATCCTCATTTTTATTATGAGTATTATATTTTTATTATTATTACTATTATCTAATTACTAGTATTATTGCCAAAAAATCTATTATAAATGTAATATAACAATATAATAATAAGATAAGTATAATAATAATAGCTAGTGGTTATAAATTGTATTAGTATTATTATGGTAATTATTATCATCATTATTATTGTCTGTAGTATAATTGCAAAATAATTATTATAACAGTAATAATTACAGTAAATAACGATAATAATTAAGATAATGATATAAATAATTTATATAAAACGTATATTGTATTTATTATTGTTATTCTATTAGTTATTGGTTGCGTTTTAGTATTATGCAAAAATATATACTTAACTCCAATAATTGCAATAATAATGATAACAATGCAATAATGATGATAATAATTGCAATAATGATGATAATGATGATGATAATGATGATAATGAGATAAGATGATGATACACGATAATAATGATGATAACATGATAAAATGATGATAATCACAGGAATTGTGTACATATATTAATATAAAAAGGTTATAAGAAAAACATTTCCCAAAAGTCGAATGAAAAAAGCGTCAAAATCTAGCGAAATATAGCCTTTTGAGAATATACTCCAAAATGACGTTTTTTCGATTGCTTTGGTGATTCGGCAATTATTAGGGTAATAATGATAATAATTACCAGAATTGTATTAATCATAACAATAATGATGGTAAAATGAGAATAAAGAGATTTTGATAACATTTGAATATTAATTAATATTATTATTATTAGTATTAGTATTATTATTAGTATTATTATTATCAGATTATATTATATATTATTTAGTATTATTATACTTATTACTTAATTATTATATTATTGCCAAAAAATCTATGTAAACTGTAATAATAAACATAATAATAATAAGTATAAGTATACTTATAATGATGCTAGTGGTTATAAAAAGTATTGTATTAGTATTATTATTGTAAATTATATCATTCGTTATTATTGTACTGGTAGTTATAATTGCAAAAATAATGATTATACAGTAATAATACAGTAATAACGATACTAATTAAGCTAATGATATAAATAATTATATTAAAATCGTTTTCTTATTGTTATTATTATGTTATTACTATAGTAGGTTGTGGTGCTTAGTATTATTGCAAAAATATATACTATAACTCAATAAAGTGAATAATAAAGATAACAATTGCAATAATGATGATAATAATTGCAATAATGATGATAATGATGAGGATAATGATGAAATGATGATAATGATGATGATAATTAACGATAATAATGATGAGAATCATGATAATAATGATGATAATAACAGGAAATTGTGTCCATCTTATAATATAAAAAAAGGTTATAAGGAAAAAACATTCCCAAAAGTCGAAAAAGCGGCAAAAAAAATTCTTAGCGAAATATAAGCCCTTTTGAGAGATATACTCCAAATGCGTTTTCGATTCTTTGGTGATTGCGGCAAATTATTCGGGTTAATAATGATAATAATTACCAGAATTGTATTAATCAGAACAATAATGATGCGGAAAAGTGAGAATAAAAGAGAAATTTGATAAACATTTGAATATTATAATATTCTTATTATATTATGATTATTATTATTATTATATTATTATATTATTATTATTATTATATTATCATTATTATATTAATTATTATTATTATATTATATTACTAGATCGTAATTATAGTATATTGCCAAAAAAACTATTATAACTGTAATAATAACAATATAATAATAAGTATAAGTATAATAAAATGAGCTAGGGTTATAATATTGTTATTAGTAGATGATTGTAATTATTATCATTCATGTTATTATTTGTACTGTAGTATAATTGCAAAAATAATTATTATAACCAGTAAAATTACAGTACATAAACGATATAATTAAGATAATGATATAATAATTATTATAAAATCGTTATTATTGTTATATTATTGTTATTACTAGTAATTATTGTTGTGGTTATTGTAGTTATTATTGCAAAAATATATACTATAACTCCAATAATTGCAATAATAATGCTAAACAATGCAATAATGATGATATAATTGCAAATAATGATGATAATGATGGATGGAAATGATGATAATGATGATAAATGATGATGATAACGATAATAATGATGATAATCATGATAATAGTGATGATAATAACAGGGAATTGTGTCGCAATATAATATAAAAAAGGTAGTAGAAAAACATTCCCAAAAAGTCGAAAAAAGCGGCAAAATCTAGCGAAAATATAGCCTTTTGAGAATATTACTCCAAAATGACGTTTTTTTCGATTTCTTGGTGATCGGCAATTATTAGGGTTAAAAATGGAGAATAATTACCAGAAATTGTTATTAATCATAACAATAATGATGGGTAAAAGTAGAGAATAAGAGATTTGATAACATTTGAAATATTAGTATTTATTATTATTCTTATTATTATTATTATTATTATTATTATTATTATTATTATTATTTATTATTATTATTATTATATTATTCACTATTATTACTATATTCTTAATATTAGTATATGCCAAAAAATCTATATAACTGTAATAAAGAACAATAATAATAATAAGTAAAGTATAATACTAAGATGTGCTAGGGTGATTAATATTGTTATTAGTATTAGTTTATTGTAATTATTATCATCATATTATTTTGTACTGGTAGTATAATTGCAAAATAATTATTATAACAGTAATAATTACAGTAAATAACGATACTAATTAAGATATGATAGAAATAATTATTATAAAATCGTGATATTGTTATTTATTATTGTTATTACTATTATTATTGGTTGGGTTATAGTATTATTGCAAAAATATATACTATAACTCCAATATTGCAATAATAAATGATAAACAATTGCAATAATGATGATAATAATTGCGAAATGATGATAATGATGATGATACTGATGATAAGGATGATAATGATGATGATAACGATAATACTGATGATAATCATGATAATAATGATGATAATAAACAGGAAATTGTGTCCATTAAAATATAAAAAGGTATAAGAAAAAACAATTCCCAAAAAGTCGAAAAAGCGGCAAAAAATCTGAGCGAAATGTAGCCTTTTGAGAGTATACTCCAAAATGACGTTTTTTCGATTTCTTTGGTGATTTCGGCAATTATTAGGGTAATAATGATAATATTCACAGAATTGTATTAATTCATAACAATTACTGACTGGTAAAAGTGAGAATACAAGAGAATTTTGATAAACATGTGAATATTATTAATATTATTATATTATTATATTATTATTATTATATTAGTATTATTATGATTATATTATATTATTCATTATTATTATTATTATTATTATATTATTCTTATTATAGATCTAAGTATAGTATTATTGCCAAAAAAATCTATTATAAACGTAATAATAAAACAATAAATAATAATAAAGTATAAGTATAATAATAATGATGCAGTGTTATAATATTGTTATTAGTATTATTATTGTAATTACTCTCCTATTATTATTTGTACTGGTAGTATATTGCAAAAAATAATTATTAGAAACAGTAATAATTACAGTAATAACCGATACTAATTAAGATAATGATATAAATAATTATTATAAAATCCGTTATTATGTTATTAGTATTGTTATTACTATTATTATTGGTGGTATTAGATTATTGCAAAAAAATATACTATAACTCCCAAAATAATTGTCAATAATAATGATAACCAAATTGCAATAATGATGATAATAATTGCAATAATGATGGAAATGATGATGATAATGATGCTAGATGATAATGATGAAATTTGATAACGATAATAATGATGCTAATCATGATAATAATGAGATAAATAACAGAATTGTGTCCATATATTAATATAAAAAAGGTAAGAAAAACATTCCCAAAAGTCGAAAAAGCGGCCAAAATCTAGCGAAATATCGCCCTTTTGAGAATATACTCCAAAATGACGTTTTTTTTCGATTTCTTTGGTGATTCGCAATTATAGGGTATAATGATAATAAACCAGAATTGTTATTAAATTAATAACAATAATGAGGGTAACAAGTGAGACTAAAGAGAATTTTGATAACCTTTGCATATTATGAATATTATCTATTATTATTATTATTATTATTATTATTATTATTATTATTATATTATTATTATTATCAGTATTAGATTATTATATTATTATTACTACTAGATTCTTAATTATTAGTCTTATTGCCAAAAAATCTATTATAACGTAATATAACAATAATAATAATAAGTTAGTATAATAATAATGATGCCTAGTGGTTGATAATATGGGTATCGTATTATTATTGTTAATTATTATCATCATATATTTGTACTGGTAGTAATGGCAAAAAATAATTATTTATTATAACAGTAATACTTACCCAGTAATAACGATTTACTGAATAAGATAATGATATAAATAATTATTTATAAAATCGTTTATTATTGTTATTATTATGTATATTATATTATTAATTGTTGTGGTTATTAGTATTATTGCAAAAATAATACTATAACTCCAATAATTGCAATAATAATGATAAACAATTGCAATAATGATGGATAAATAATTGCAATAATGATGATAATGAATGGATGATAATGATGATAATGATGATAAGATGATGATAACGATAATAATGATGATAATCATGATAATAATGAGTGATAATAACAGCGAATGTGTCCATATATAATATAAAAAGGTATAAGACAAACATCCCAAAAGTCGAAAAAGCGGCAAAATCTAGCGAAATATAGCCTTTTGAGAATATTACTCCAAAATGCGTTTTTCGATTTCTTTGGTGATTTCACGGACAATTATTAGGGTAATAAGATAATAATTACCAAGAATGTATTAATCATAACAATATGATGGTAAAAAGTGAGAATAAGAGAATTTTGATAACATTTGAATAATTCATTATTATTATTATTATTATTATTAGGATGATTATTATTAGTATTATTATTATTATTATTATTATTATTATTATTATTTATTATTACTATTATCTTAATATTAGTATATTGCAAAAAATCTATTATAAACGTAATAATAACAATAATAATAATAAGGATACGTGTATAAAATAATGATGCTAGTGGTTAGAATATTGTGATTAGGTATATTATGTAATTATTATCATCATTATATGTACTGGAGGTATATGCAAAAAATAATTATTGATAACAGTAATAAGTACAGTAATAACGATATAATTAAGAGAAGATATAAATAATTATTTAAAATCGTTATTATTGTTATTATTAGTATTCTATGATTATGTTGTGGTGATTAGTATTATTGCAAAAAATATATACTATAACTCCAATAATTGCAATTAATAATGATAACCAATTGCAAATAATGATGATAATAATTGCCAATAATGATGATAATGAGATGATAATGATGATAATGATGATAATGATGATGATAACGATAATAATGATGATAATCATGATAATAAGATGATAATAACAGGGAATTGTTTGTCCATATATAATAAAAAAAGGTATTAAGAAAAAAATCCAAAAGTCGAAAAAGCGCAAAACTAGCGAAATATAGCCTTTTGAAAGAGGTATACTCCAAAATGACTTTTTGTCGATTTCTTTGGTGATCGGCATTATAGGGTAATAATGATAATAAACCAGAATTGTATTAATCATAATCAATAATGATGGTAAAAGTGAGAATAAAGAGTATTTTGATAACATTTGAATAGTCTTAATATTATTATGATTATTATTATTACTTATATTATATATTATTATTATATTTATATTATAATTAATGTTTATTATTATTATTATATTATTATTACTATTAATCTTAATATTAGTATTATTGCCAAAAAATCTAATATAACTGTAATAAGACAATAATAATAATCAGTATAAGTATAATAATAATGATGCTAGTGTATAATATGTATAGTATATTATTGCTAATGATTATAATCATTATTTTATTTGTACTGGAGGTATAAATTGCAAAATAATTTTATCACCAGTAATAATTACAGAGAATAACGATAAAATTAAGATAATGATATAAATAATTATTATAAAATCGTTATTATTGTTATTATATTGTTATTACTATTATTAGGTTGTGGTTATTCGTATTATTGCAAAAATATATTACTAAACTCCAATAATTGCAATAATAATGACTAACAAATTGCAATAATGATGATTAATAATGGCAATAATGTGATAATGATGATTGATAATGATGGAAATGTGATAATGATGATGATTAACGATAATAATGATGCATAATCATGATAATAATGATGAATAATAACAGGACTTGTGTCCATATATAATATAAAAAAGGTATAAGAAAAACATTCCCAAAAGTCGAAAAAAAGCGGCCAAAATTAGCGAAATATAGCCTTTTGAGAGTATACTCCAAAATGACGTTTTTCGATTTCTTGGGATTTCGGGCAATTATTAGGGTAATAATGATAATAATTACCAGAATTGTATTAATCATAACAATTATGATGGTAAAAAAGTGAGAATAAAGAGAATTTTTGATAACATTTGAATATTATGAATATTCTTTATTATTATTATATTATTATATATTATTATTTATTATTATTATATTATTATTATCATATTTATTATTATATTATATTATTATTATTTACTATATCTTAATTATTAGATTATTTTCCCCCCCAAAAAATCATTATAAACTGTAATAATAACAATAAAATATAAGTATAAGGGATAATAATAATGATGTATTGTTATAATATTGTTGATTAGTATTATTATTGTAATTATTATCATCCATATTATTTTGTACTGGTAGTATAATGCAAAAATAAATTATATAACAGGTAATAATTACAGTAATAACGATATAATTAACGATAATGATATAAATAATTATATAAAAATCGTCTATTATTGGTATTAGTATTGTTATTACTAGTATTATTGTTGTGGTTATTAGTATTATTGCAAAAATATATACTAAACTCCAATAATTGCAATATATGATAACAATGCAATAATGATGATAATAATTGCAATAATGATGATAATGATGATGATAATGATGATAATGATGATAATGATGATGATAACGAAATAATGAGTAATCATGAAATAATGATGATATAACAGGAATTGTGTCCAATATAATATAAAAAAAGGTATAAGAAAAACATTCCCAAAAGTCGAAAAAGCGGCAAAATCTAGCGAAATATAGCTTTTGAGAATATACTCCAAAATGACGCTTTTTCGATTTCTTTGGTGATTCGGCAATTATTAGGGTAATAATGATAATAATTACCAGAATTGTATTAATCATAACAATAATGATGGTAAAAGATAGAATAAAGAGGAATTTGATACATTTGAATATTATTATTATTATATTATTATTATTAGTATTATTATTATTATTAGTATTTTATTATTATTATTTATTATTAGTATTCTTATATTACTATTATCTTAATTATTAGGATTATGCCAAAAACAAATATATTATAACTTTAATCATAACAATAATAAATAATAAGTAAAGTATAATAATAATGATGCTTAGTGTTATAAATTGTTATTAGTAGTATATGTAATTATTATCATCATATTATTTGTACTGTTAGTATAATGCAAAAATAATTATTAAACAGTAATAAAATACAGTAATAACTGATACTAATTAAGATAAGATATAAATAATTATTATAAAATCGTATTATTGTTATGTATTATTGTATTACTATTATTATTGTTGTGGGTATTAGTATTATTGCAAAAATATAACTAAACTCCAAATTTCGCAATAATAATGAAACAATTGCAATAATGATGATAATAATTGCAATAATGATGATAATGATGATGATAATGATGATCATGATGATAATTGATGATGGATTAACGATAATAATGATGATAATATGATAATAATGATGATAAAAAAGGATGTGTCCATATATAATATAAAAAAGGTATAAGAAAAATAACATCCCAAAAAGTTCGAAAAAAAAAGCGGCAAAAATCTAGCGAAAATAGCCCTTTTGAGAGTTTATACTCCAAAAGACGTTTTTGCGATTTTCTTTGTGATTTCGGCAATATAGGGTAATAATGAAATAAAATTACCAGAATTGTATTAATCATACATAATGATGTAAAAGTGGAAGAATAAAAGAGAATTTTGAGTAACATTTGAATATTATTAATATTATTATTATTATGATTATTATTATTATTTTATTATATTATTATTATTATTATTATTACATTATTATCTTATTATTATATTATTAGTATTATTACTATATCGTAATTATTAGTATTATGCCAAAAAATCTAGATAACGTAATAATAAACAATAAATAATAATAAAGTATAAGTTATAATAATAATGTGCTAGTGCCTTTAATATGTTATTAGTATTATTATTGTAATTATTATCTTCATTATTATTTGTTACTGGTAGTATAATTGCAAAAATAATTATTATAACAGTAATAATTACAGTAAATAACGATACTAATTCAGATAATGAATAAATAATTATGATAAAATCGTTATTATTGGTATATTATTGTTATTATTATTGTTGTTGTTGTTGTGGGTATTAGTATTATTGCAAAAATATATTAACTATAAACTCCAATAATGCAATAATAATGAAAACAATTGCAAATATGATGATAATAATTGCAAATAATCGATGATAATGCTGATGATAATGATGATATGATGATAATGATGATTATAACGATAATAATGATGATAAATCATGAATAATAATGATGATCAATAAAACAGGAATTGGGTCCGATATAAAATAAAAAAGGTATAAGACAAAACATTCCAAAAGCGGAAAAAAGCGGCAAAATCCTAGCGAAATATAGCCTTTTGAGAAATATACTCCAAAATGACGTTTTTTCGATTTCTTTGGTGATTTTCGGCAATTATGTTAGGGTAATAATGATAATAATTACCAGAAATGTATTAATCATGAACAATAAGATGGTAAAAGTGAGAATAAAAGAGAATTTTGATAACATTGAATATTATTATTATATATTATTGTTATTTTCTTATGATTATTATTATTATGATTATTATTAATATTATTATTATTATTAGTATTATCATTATTTACTTTATTATCTTAACTTATTAGTATTATTGCCAAAAAATCTATTATAAACTGTAAAATAATAAACAATAATAATAATAAGTATAAGTATAAAAATAATGATGCAGTGGTTATAATATTTATTAGTATATTATTGTAATTATTATCATCATTATTATTTGTACTGGTAGTATAATGCAAAAATAAATTATATAACACAGTAATAAATACAGTAATAAACGATACTAATTAAGATAATGATATAAATAATTATTATAAAATCGTTATTATTGTTATTATTATGGTTATTACTATTATTATTGTTGTGGTATTAGTTATTATTGGCAAAAATAGATACTTAACTCAATAATGCAATAATAATGATAACAATTGCTAATAATGATGATAATAATGAATAATGATGATAATGATGATGATAATGATGATAATGATGATAATGATGATGAACCGATAATAATGAGATAATATGATAATAATGATGATAATAACAGGAATTGTGTCCATATAGAATATAAAAAAGGTATAAGAAAAACATTCCCAAAAGTCGGAAAAAAGCGGCAAAATCTAGCGAAATGTAGCCTTTTGAGAGTATACTCCAAAATGGACGTTTTCGATTTCTTTGGTGATTTCGGCAATTATTAGGTCAATAATGATAATAATACCAAGAATTGTAGTTAATCATAACATAATGATGGTAAAGTGAGAATAAAGAGAAGTTTGATAACATTTGAATATTATTATTATTATTATAATTATTATATTATTATATTATTATTATTATTAGTTATTATGATATTATTATTCATCAATTATATTAATTAGTAGTATATTGATTATGTATTAACTATTATCTGTCATATAGTATTATTGCCAAAAAATCTATTATAACTGTAATAATAAACAATAAAGTAATAATAAGTATAAGTATAATAATAATGATGCTAGTGGTTATACTATGGTTATAGTATGATTATTGTAATTATTATCATTCATATTATTTGTACTGGTAGATAATTGCAAAAAATAATTATTATAACAGTACGAATACAGTAATAACGATACTAATAAGATAATGATATAAATAATATTTATAAATCGTTATTATGTATTAGTATTGTTATTACCATTATTATGTTGTGGTTATTAGTATATTGCAAAAAATAATACTATAACTTCCATAATTGCCAATAATAATGATAACAATTGCAAATGTAATGATGATAATAATTGCCAATAAATGATGATAATGATGATGAGTAATGATGATAATGATGATAATGATGATGATAACGATAATAATGATGTAATCATTGATAATAAATGAGGCTAAATAACAGGAAGTGTTCCATATATAATATAAAAAAGGATAAGAAAACATTCCCAAAAGTCGAAAAATGCGGCAAAATCTAGCGAAATATATATAGCCCTTTGAGAATATACTCCAAATGACGTTCTTTCGATTTCTTTGGTGATTTCGGCAATTATTAGGGTAATAATGATAATAATTACCAGAATTGTATAATCATAACAAGAATGATGGTAATAAAAGTGAGAATAAAGAGAATTTGATAACATTTTGAATATTATTAATATCTTATTATTATTATTATTATTATTATTATTATATTATGATTATTATTATATTATTATATCATTATTATTATTATTATTATTATTATTATTATTACTATTATCTTAATTTTAGTATATATGCCAAAAAATTATTAATAACTGTAAGAATAACAATAATAATAATAAGTATAAGTATAATAATCTGAATGCTAGTGGTATAAATATTGTGATTAGTATTATTATTGTAATTATTATCATCATTATATTTTACTGGTAAGTATAATTGCAAAAATAATTAAAAATTATAACAGTAATAATGACAGGAATAAACGATACTAAGTAAGATAAGATATAAAATAATATAATAAAATCGTTTATTATTGTTATATATTGTTATTACTAATAATTTTGTTGTGGTTATTAGTATTATTGCAAACAAATATATACTAGAATCCAATAATTGCAATAACAATGATAACAATTGCAATATAATGATGATAATAATTGCAATAATGATGATAATGAGATGATAATGATGATAATGATGATAATGATGATGATAACCGAAATAATGATGATAATCATGATAAAAGATGATAATAACAGGAATTGTGTCCCTATATAATATCAAAAAAGGTTTTATAAGAAAAAAACATTCCACAACAAAAAGTCGAAAAAGCGGCAAAAAGCTAGTAAATATAGGCCTTTTGAGAATACTCCAAATGAGTTTTTTCATTTCTTGAGTGATTTCGGCAATTATTAGGGGTAATAATGATAATAATACCAGAATTGGATTAATCATAAACACTACTGATGGTAAAGTGAGGAATAAAGAGAATTGTGAAAAATTTGAATAGGATTATTATTATAGTAGTTATTTTATATTATTATTATGTATTATTATTAGTATTATTATTATTTATTATTATATTATTATTATTATTAATCTTATCTTAATTATTAGTATTATTGCCAAAAAATCTATTATAACTGTAATAATAACAAGTAATAATAATAAGTATACGTATATAATAATGATGCAGTGGTTATAATATTGTTATTAGTATTATTATTGTAATTATTATTCATCATTATTATTGTACTCGGTAGTATAATTGCAAAAATAATTATTATAACAGTTAATAATTACAGTAATAACGATAAGAATTAAGATAATGATATAAATAATTAATTATAAAATCTTTTTATTGTTTATTATTGTTATTACTATTATTAATTGTTGTCGGTTATTCGTATTATTGCAAAAATCTATACTATAACTCCAAAATGCAATAATAATGATAAAATTGCCAATAATGATGATAATAATGCAATAATGATGATTAATGATGATTGATAATGATTGCTAATTGATGCTAATGATGATGAGAACGATAAAATGATGATAATCATGATAAATACTGATGATAATAACAGGAATTTGTCGTCCATATATAATATAAAAAAAGGTATAGAAAAACATTCCCAAAAGTCGAAAACGCGGCCAAAAAAATCTAGCGAAATATAGCCTTGAGAGATACTCCAAAATGACGTTTTTTTCGATTTTTGGTGATTTCGGCAATTATAGGGTAATTAATAATGATAATAATTACAGAATTGTATTAATCATAACAATAATGATGGTAAAAAGTGAGAATAAAGCGAATTTTGATAACATTTGATTATTATTAATATTATTATATTATTATATTGAGTATAGTATTATTATTATTATTTATATTAGTATCATTAGTATTATTATATTATATATTAGTATTATTTACTATTATCTTAATTATATTAGTATTGCCAAAAAAATCTATTCTAACTGTAATAATAACAATAATAATAATAGTATAAGTATAATAAAAGATGCTAGTGGTATATAATATTGTTATTAGTATTTATTGTAATTATATCCATCACTATAATGTTATGGTAGTATAATGCACACAAATATTATTATAACAGTAAAATTACAGGTAATAACGATACTAATTAAAGATAATGATATAAATAATATATAAAACTCGTTATTATATTATTATATTGTTATTACGATTATTATTGTTGTGTATTAGTATTATTGCAAAAAAATAATACTATAACTCCAATAATTGCAATAATAATGATAACAATTGCAATAATGATGAGAATAATTGCAATAATGATGATAATTATGATGATAATGATGATATGATGATAATGATGAAGGATTAACGATAATAATGATGATAATCATGATAATAAGATGAATAATAACAGGAATTGTTCCAATATAATATTAAAAAAGGTATAAGAAAAACATTCCCCAAAAGTCGGAAAAAGCGGCAAAATCTAGCGGAAAATATAGCCTTTTTGAGAGTATACTCCAAAAGACGTTTTTTTTCGAGTCTTTGGTGATTCGGGCAATCTAGGAGGTTTAATAATGATAATAATTACCCCAGAATTGTAAATATAAACTCATAACAATAATGATGGTAAAAGTGAGGAATAAAGAGAATTTTGAAACATTTGAATATTATTAATATTATATTATTATATTTTATTATTATTAGTATTATTATATATTATTATTATTATATATCATTATTATTATTATTAGTATTATTATATTAGTTATTACTATTATCTTAAGTATTAGTATTATTGCCAAGAAAATCATTATAACTGTAAATAATAACAATAATTAATAATAAGTATAAGAAATAATAATGATGCTAGTGGTTATAATATTGTGATTAGATTATTTTGTAATTATTATCATCATTATATTTGTTACTGGTAGTATAATTGCAAAAATAATTATTTATAACAGTAATAATTACAGTAATAAACGATACTAATTAAGATAATGATAATAAATAATTAATGTATAAAATCGTTATTATTGGTTATTATTATTGTATACTATTATATTGTTGTGGCTATTAGTAGTATTGCAAAAAATATATACTATAACTCCAATAATTGCAATAATAATGATAACAATTGCAATACATTATGGATAATAATTGCAAAATGATGATACTGAGATGATAATGATGATAATGTGATAATGATGATTGAAAACGATAATAATGTGATAATCATGATAATAATGTTGATATTAACAGGAATTGTGTCAATATATAATATAAAAAAAGGTATAGAAAACATTCCCAAAAGTCGAAAAAGCGGGCAAAATCTAGCGAAATATAGCCTTGAAGAATATACTCCAAAATGGGACGTTTCTTTCGATTCTTTGGTGATTTCGGGCACTTATTAGGGTAATAATGATAATTAATTACCAGAATTGTATAATCCTAACAATAATGATGGTAAAAAGTGAGAATAAAGAGAATTTTGAGAACATATTCTTATCTTTATTATTATTATCATTATTATTATTATTATTAGTATTCATTAGTAGTATTCTATGATTATTATTATTATATTATTATTATTATTACTATTATCTGAATTATTAGTATGAATGCCAAAAATCATTATAACTGTAATCATATACAATAATATTCATAAGTATAAGTATAATAATAATGATGCTAGTTGTTATAAATTGTTATTGTAGTATTCTTGTAATTATTATCAGTCTGAGTATTTGTACTGGTAGTTATTAATTCAAAAATTAATGATTATAACAGTAATAATTACAGTAATAACGATACTAATTAAGATAATGATATAAATAATTTATCTATAAAATCGTTAGTATTGTTATTATTATTGTATTTACTATTATTATGTTGTTGGTTAGTAGTATTATTGCAACAATATATACTATAACTCCAATAATTGCAATAATAATGATAACAATTGCAATAATGATGATAATAAATTGCAAAATGATGATAATGATGATGATAATGATGATATGAGGAGAATTGATGATGATAAACGATAATAATGATGATAATCATGATAATACTGATGATAATAACAGGCATTGTGGTCCATATATAAATATAAAAAAAGGTATAAGAAAAAATCCAAAAGTCGAAAAAGCGGCAAAATCTAGCGAAATATAGCCTGTGAGCGTACTCCAAAATGACCGTTTTCGAGTTCTTTGGTGATTTCGGCCATTATTAGGTAATAATGATAATAATTACCAGAATGTATAATCATAAACCATAATGTGGTAAAAGTGAGAATAATTAGGGAGAATTTTGATAACATTTGAAATATAATATATTATATTATTATTATTATTAGTAATTATTATTATTTATTGATTATTATTATATTATATCATTTATTTATTATTAATTATTATTATTAGTATTATTATTACTATTATCTTAATTATTCGTATTATTTCCAAAAAATTTTATAACTGTAATATAAACAATAATAAATAATAAGTATAAGTATAATAAATAATGAGCTAGTGGTTATAATATTGTTTATTAGTATTATTATTGTAATTATATCATCATTAATTTTTACTGGTAGTAATAATGGCAAAAATAATTATTAAACAGTAATAATTACAGTAATAACGATACTAATTTTAAGATAAGGATCTAAAATAATTATTATTATAAAATCGTGATTATGTATGATTATGGTTATTACTATATTTATTGTTGTGGTTATAGTATTATTTTTGCAAAAATTATACACATAACTCCACACAATTGCAATAATAATGATAACAATTGCAATAATGATGATAATAATTGCAATAATGGAGGATAATGATTGATGATAATGATGATAAATGATGATAATGATGATGAAACGATAATAATGATGAAATCATTGATAAATTAATGATGATATAAAGGAATTGTCGTCCATATATATCTAAAAAAAGGATAAGAAAAACATTCCAAAAAGTCGCGAAAAAGCAGCAAAATCTAGCGAAAATATAGCACTTTGAGAATATACTCCAAAATGACGTTTTTTTCCCCCCCCCCCCCCCCCCCCCGATTTCTTTGGTGATTTCGGGCCAATTATTAGGGTAATAATGATAATAATTACCAGAATTGTTAATTAATCATTAACAATATGATTGGGAAAAGTGAGAATAAAAGAATTTTGATAACAGTGAATATTATTATTATATTATTATTATTATTAGATTATATTCTTAGTATTATTATTATGAGTATTATATTATTATTATTATTATGAGTTATTACTATTTATCTTCATTATTAGTATTATTGCAAAAAATCTATAGAACTGTATAATAAACAATAAATAATACTAAGTATAAGTATAATAAAATGATGCTAGTGGTTATATATATGTTATTAGTATTATTATTGAAAATTATTATCATCATTATTGATTTCTGTTACTGGTAGTATACATGCAAAATAATTATGATAACAGTAATAATTACAGTAATTAACGATTACTAATTAAGATAATGAATAATATAATTATTATAAAAATCGTTATTATTTGTTATATTATTGTTATTACTATATTATTGTTGTGGTATTAGTATTATTGCAAAAATATATACTATAACTCCATAATTGCAATAATAATGATAAAAATTGAATAATGATGATAATTAATTGCAATAATGATGATATTGATGATGATAATGAGGATAATGATGATAATGATGATGATAACGATAATACTGATTGATAATCATGAAATAATGATGAAATAACAGGAATTGTGTCATAAGAATATAAAAAAAGGTATAAGAAAAAACATTCCCAAAAGTCGAAAAAAAAGCGGCAAAAATCTAGCGATAATATAGCCTTTTGAGGAATATACTCCAAATGACGGTTTTTTCGATTTACTTGGTGATCGGCAATATTAGGGTAATAATGATAATAATTACCAGAATTGTAGTAATCATAACAATAATGATGGTAAAAGTGGAATAAGAGAATTTTGATAACATTTGAATATTATTAAATTATTTATTATTATTAATTATTATTATTAGTATTATTTATTATTGTATTATTTATTATATTATTATTATTATGATTATTATTATTATATTACTATTATCTTAATTATTAGAGTATTGCCAAAAAATCTAGTATAATGTAATAATAACAATACTAATAAATAAGTAAAGTATAATAATAATGATGCTAGTGGTTAAGAATATTGTTATTAGTATTATCTATTTAATTATTTCATCATATTATTTGTACTGGTAGTATATTGCAAAAATATTATATTTATTATAACAGTAATAATTACAGTAATAACGACTAATTAAGATAATGAATATAAATAATTAAGTATTATAAAATCGTTATATTGTTATATTATTGTTATTACTATTCTTATTGTTGTGGTTATTAAGTATTATTATTGCAAAATTATATACTATCACTCCATAATTTGCAATAATAATGATCACAATTGCAATTATGATGATAATAATTGCAATAATGATGCTATAATGAGGATGATAAGATGATAATGATGATAATGAGATGATAACGATAATACAATGATGATAATCATGAAATAATGATGATACTAACAGGAATTGTTGTCCATATTATAGTATAAAAAAGGATAAGAAACACATCCCAAAAGTCGAAAAAAAGCGGCAAAAATCTAGCGAAATATTCAGCCTTTGAGAGTATACTCCAAAATGACGTTTTTTCGATTCTTTGGTGATTTCGGCAATTATTAGGGGAATAATGATAATAATTACCAGAATTTATTAATCATAACAATAATGATGTAAAAGTGAGAATAAAGAGGAATTTTGATAACATTTGAATAAGTATTAATATTCCTTAGTGATTATTATTTTATTATTATTATAGTATTATTATTATTATTATATTATTATCATTATTATAGATTATTATTATTATTATTATTATTATTACTATTATCTTAATTATTAGGATCATTTCCAAAAAAATCTGATTATAACTGTAATAATTAACAATAATAATAATAGAAAAGTATAATAATAAATGATGCTAGTGGTTATAATATTGTTATTAGTAGAGTATTGTTAATAGTATCATCATTTATTGTATGGTAGTTTATAATTGCAAAAATAATTATTATTAACAGCAAATAATTACAGTAAGAACGATACTAATTAAGATAATGATATAAATAATTATTAAATCGTTATTATTGTTATATTATTGTTATTACTATTATTATTGTTGTGGTTATAGTATTATTGACCAAAATATATATTACTATAACTCCAATAATGCAATAATAATGATAACAATTGCAATAATGATGATAATAATTGCAATAATGATGATAATGATGATGATAATTAGATAATGATGATAATGATGATGATAACGATAATAAAATGATGATAAGCAATGAGAATAATGATGATAATAAACAGAATTGTGTCCTATAAAATTTAAAAATTTATAAAAAAATTTTAAAAAAAAGGGCCCAAATTAAAATTTTAAAGATTTTTAAAATACTTTTTTGATTTTTTTTCAATTATTAGGAAATATATTTTACCAAAATTGTTTTTAAATATAAAAAAAATATATAAAATAAAAAAGAAATTTTATAAATTTAAATTAATATTTTTAATTTTATTTTTATTATTTTTATTATTTATATAATTTTTTTATTAAAAATTTATTATTTTGTTTTTAAAATTTTAAAATTATTATTAAAAAATTTTTATATTTTTTAAGGTTTTTGGAAAAACTTTTTAAAAGAAAAAAAAAAAAAAAAGTTAAGATTTTTAAAATTTTGGGGTTTTTAATTTTATTGTGGGAATTGTTATTTATTTTAAAATTTTTTATGGTATTAATAAAAAAATAATTTTTAAAGAAAATTTTTTAAAAATGAAAAATTAAAAATATATAAATTATTATTAAAAAATTTATTATTTATTATTATTTTTTTTTTTTAATTATTTTTTTATATATTATTAAAAATTTTTAATTATAATATTTTTAAAAATAATAAAATTAAATTATGAAAATAATTCCCAAAAAAATTTTTATAATGATAAAACATAATAAAATAATATGGAAATATATATAATCGGGGTTATTATTTTTAAAAAAAAAGGGTTAAAAAACATTAAAAAAATAAAAAAGGGGAAATTTACAAAATGTTTTCAGAATACTAAAAAGGTTTTTTTGTTTTTTTTTTTTAAGGGTAATAAGTATATTTCCTTTTTTAATAAAAAAAAATTTTGGTTAAAAGTAAAAAAAAATTTTTAAAAAATTTAAAAAATTAATTTTATAATTATTATTTTTTATTTTTAAATTTTATTTTTTTTAAAATTTTTTTATTTTTATATTTTTATTTTATTTTTATAAAAAATTTTTTTTTAAAAATTATAAAAAAAATTTTTTTAAAAAAATAAAAAAAAAAATAAAATAAAAAATTTTGGGATTTAAAAATTTTTGATTTTTTGTTTATTATATTTTATTTTTTTATTTATTTCCAAAAATGATTATTTAAACATAATAATAAAAGTAATAAGATGTAATTGAAATTTAAATAATTTTTTTAAAATTTATTATTTTATTATTATTTTATTATTATTATTTTTTTTTTAAATTTTTTTTAAAAAATATTTAATAAAAAATTAAATTTTAAAAAAATTTTAAAATTAAAAAAATTTTTAAAATAATGATATTATATAAATTTTTAAAATTTTTAAATAAAATTTTGTATAAAAATTTTAAATTTTTAAAATAATTGGGGATTATAAATAAAAAATAAAAAAGTTTTTCCCAAAAGTCAAAAAGGGGAAAATCTAAAAATTTATTTTGGATTTTATAAAATATTTTTCGATTTTTTTTTTTTTCCCAATTATTATAATAATAAATAATTAAAAAATTGAATAATTAAAATTTAGAAAAAAGTGGAAAAAGAGTTTTAAAAATTGAAATTTTTAATTTTTATTTTATTATTTTTTTTTTTTATTTTTTTTTAAATTTATTTTTAAAAAATTTTAAAAACCCCTTTTTAAAATTAAAAAAATTATTTAAGTAAAAATAACAATAATTAATTTAAAATTAAAAATTTTTTTAAATATTGTTAATTAAAGTTATTATTATAAAATTATTTTGAAAAATTAAAAAAAAATTTTATAAAGAAAAATTAAAATTAAAATATTTAAATAATATTTTAAAAATTTTAAAAAATCTTATTTTTATATTATTTTTTTATATTTTATTTTTTAAAATTATTAAAAAAAAATTTAAAAACCCCAAAAAATTTAAAAATAAGATAAAATAAAATAAAGGGTAAAAATTGATAATATATAATGTATATTTTTAAAATGATGTGATAACAAAAAATAATTTTATAATAATATAAAAAAATTTAATAATATAAAAAAATAAAAAAACAATAAAGTGAAAAATAAAATTACAAATATGTTTAATATTCCAAAAAATTTTTTTCATTTTTGAAATTTTTGGAAAAATTGGGAAAAATATATAATAATTAAAGGATTAATATAAAATAAAAAAAAGGGGAAAAAAAAGAAAATTTTAAAAAATTTGAATTTTAAAATTTTTTTATTTTATTTTTTAAAAAATTTTAAAATTTTTTTTTTTTTTTTTAAATTATTTTTTTTTAACTTTTTTTTTTTCTAGTTTTGAAAAAAAAATTTATAATTAATAAAAACAAAAATTTAAAAATTATGGGAAATAAAATAATTTAATAAAATTTAAAAATTTTTTTTTTTTAATTAAAAAAATTTTTTTTTTTTTTTAAAAGGTGTTTTAATTAAAAAAATTTTATAAAAATAATATGAAATTTGAAAAATGAAAAATATAAAAATTTTAAAAAAATTTATATTTTATTTTTATTTTATTAAAATATTTTTGTTTAATTTTAAATTTTTTTAAAAAATATATTAAATAATATTTGATTTTTAATTAAAAAATAAAAATATAAAATGAATAATAGAAAATTGGGAATGAAAAAATTTATATAAAAACAAAATAAATGAAAAATGAAAAATTGGTAATAAACAGGTTTGGAATATTTTTTTAAAAAAAAAAAAAAATTCCAAAATCAAAAACGGAAAATTTGCAAAATATATTTTCAAGTTATAAAAATGATTTTTTTTTTTT
>NW_023658474.1:7500-17500 GCF_015228065.2 Penaeus monodon | reverse complement strand
CATCCCTCTCTGGAAGGGGAAATGGATTGTGGGGATTGTAGCAATACTGTAGAATGACACTGAGAGTATACCAGGCAAGTTTTCACCACATTCTTCTGAAATGGACTCCTAACCACCTACTAAGGCACCAAAGACGGAGCAGTCTGGATTCAAGAATGGCAAGTCCACAAATAGGACCATACCTAGCACTTGAGTAATTTATGTAGCACCCGTCGTGAGTTCATCGTGGGATTGCTTGCAGGGCTCATCGACTCTGAGATTGGGGAATTCCACCATGGATTACATGGTAAATAGCATGACTATATACTGGTACAAAAGTACTATTAAAGTGTGGTGAGGGTCTGCCTTGCACCAATACTTTTTTCAAACACTTTCTTGGAACTGGATAATCTGTACAGAAGCTATCACAAGTCCAGGTGGAGCAACAATGGGCAATATGAATACCTTGACTTTGCCAATGGTTGGCATCCTGAGAGTCTGGATTCACTAGTGGCATGCTCTTGATGCATTTAGCAAAGAGGGGAAAGCCTTGAGCTAGAGGGTCTCCTGGACCAAGAAACAGATTCAGGAACTTTGGGGGCCTGTTAGGGGAACCCGCTCAGTCAAAACATGTTTGCGGTGAGAACATTGAAGTAAAACAGAGAGCTTTGCATCTTTCGTTGCAGATTCCATACCTCTGGGGCTATCAGTACCAAGAAAATCAGTATTGGACTAGTCTGGCAGCAGATGCCATAAGCTCGATCAACAAGAGGCATTTGGAGATGTCGGTACCTATGCAGAAAGAAAACTACATATATTCAAGGCCTTGATATTGCCAGTTTGCTCTATGAAGTGAAACCTGGACATAACGAGTGCTTGAAAGTCTGTCTTGTGCTTTGTGTAACAAGCTTCTGTGCCGGATCATGGAAGTCCAGTGGGCAGTACCATGTGCCAACTGATGGCACACACTGTGAGACTTGCAGGGAAACCTGTTACTTGCATTAATCCAGGACACCAACTCAGGTTATATGGTGCGCATAGCTCGTTTCCCGTTGATGCCTTGACTGCCAGGTTGTTTCTCTGCAAGGACAATCCGGGTGGAGGAGGCCCATGGGCAGAACCTAGAAAGTCATGGTTGGGGCAAGCTCGATGATGACCTGTTGCAAGGACTTAGAGATGGGCTGAGGGCCCCGTCTGGAGACTCACATGAGTCGTGGTGGAGCAAAGAGTGGATCTCCAAGCCATGCATCGTCTGTCAAAAACATGTTTAAGGTCACCATCTCTGCACTCTATGATGAAATACTTTTCCACTCCTCCAAAAGGATAGGAAAAAGGTTTTGGGTCGCTTCCTGTAAAGTCTTCCATGACGTACCAAAGGAAATTCAAATGTGAATCAGGTGAACCAATTGGACAGTGTCACTGTTCAGTAAAACTGCATCTATTCTTAAAAACAATGACTCAGGCCATTCCTCGATGGTTGCACAAAGTGTCTCTCCGAGGTGATGCGACCATTTAAATCTCTCAAGAGTAGAAATGGATGAGGTAACTGCCCAAGTAGATATTCCAAATCATCTATGTTGAGATTATGTGGAAGATAGATATATACAACAGTGTCAAGGTTGTGTCAAGCCTATTCTCACAACCTTAACCGCAGTGTTGTCTGCAGGTCCTGGAGCCTGGAGGGGAAATATGCTTACATACATTCAACTGCTACCCCTCCATTAAGACATTATCAAAAGGTCCTATAACAGATTGAACTATGCTCTCAGGGAAACCAATGATTATTCCCTGGTCATAAAACTCTTGTAGGCATACAAAAAATGACCATTCCATTGGAGTAGGTATCTAGTTCTTAAGGTTGACAAACTACACTTGAAAAGGTGTTTTAGCAGCAATTGTGGTTTAAGGCCCACTCCACCCTTTAGGCTGTACATTTCCAGCACCTTTTGAATTTATTTATTTAATTAGAGTGTATTTATGTATTTATTTATTATTACCTGTGGAACTAGTTTACATGGACCTGAGCCTTTGTTTCAAGAGCACTCTGTCTTGTGGATGTGGTTGCAGCTGGGGCTGCACTGTTGAGGCTCTGGTGCCCGTTCCTGATGACTCCATAGTCCGCGGCGTGTGGTACACGCTCTGGCTCCATACAAATGCCCCTTGGTCAACTGGGGTAATTGGGCAGCCTTGGGGGAGGTGGACTTGCCAACCCCACACCCCCCAGATACTCACTAGCAATGTCTCAAACAATGGATATGCTAAGGGGAGGGTGCTGTCCTCCTACCCACAAACGAGGGGGCAGGAGGTCCGTTGGGAGGGCCAAATGTTGGGTGCAGTAAGAGAACAAGGAGTGAACTTGTCCCGCCTGGGCCTGGCAGCGTAAACCCACATAAGCTTGTGGGGCAAGCTGTAGGGAACCCAAAGGCAGAAAGTTGGGCCCACCAGTCTGCTGACCCCTTTATTTGTGGCAGCAATTGGCGGGAGTGGCAGAGGAGGATACCCAGATAGCTTGATGAGGCTTAAACCTCAGGAAGGTATCTGGGTAGGGCTTGGAAACATCCAGGTCCTTGCGGCAGGATGCGTGGCATGATCAGTAAGGAGGGTACACACTTCTAAGGTCGGGCCTGGCGATGGTATCATCTCCCACGGGAGACCGGCCATAGCCATCTCCTGGCCGACTTCAACCCTTGGTAGTTGAGTGGGTAACACCGGGTGTAGAATACATATGACACTGAGAATGAAGCATGCATTTAGCTTCATGTCTCATATGATGTGTACGCTTCTATTGTTTGCAAACTCAATGTGAAAGAGGCGTTCTACACAAAACTCATATCGTGGCAGAAAATTGACCCCGGCGAGACATTTCACATTATCTGTTTGACTTCAATTCAATATCCAGCTGTGATCGAGCTGGCTATGAGTTGTCTGTTGGCCTCAGTGCAAGCCAATCTTGAACTCCCTCACTTTACTGGATGTGATGAGTTTAAGCTCTGATTGCCCTGCAAGGAACGACAAGTCACAATATATTACAAGATCTCTAGTCATCTTAATTGACGCAAGGATGGCATGTGAAGTCTGCAGTGAGGATCAAGGCTGCTAGAGAAAGGCTGCCAAATGCAGTCTTCTTTCTGCTCACTGCTGCAAAGCCCACACCATTTTCAGATTTCGAACCATTTGTATACTTGCATCTGATCCTTAGTACTCAGAAATAATGCTGAAGAAAAATCTCTCCCTGATTCGCTTCGGGTCTCTCCCTTTCCCAATTCCGAACCCAAATCCAGCTCAACTTGATAGTCAAAGGGGGAGAATTGGGAATCAACAGCCCAGAACCTTAGTGATATTGCATTTAGCTCTTCACAGATTCTCATTCTCCTACCATAGGATGGACTCTCCTCAAGGGGGTTGAAATCCACCTCTGGATGTAGGAGATCCCAGAATCCTTTGCTAGTCTGTCTGGTAAATCAGGTTTATGTAGTCCCAGTCTAAGATAGGCGGTGGTTCCCACTCTTCAGCATACAAGAACTCAAAGGTCGAAGACCTGAAAAACCCAGTACAGATTTCTGAGAGCTTCATTAATGAACCGAGTCCAACATTTGGAGAAAAACATTGGGAGTTGCAGATGAATAAGCCCACGTTTCATAGTCAAAGCCTACTCGAATAAGCGCTCGGTAAAGCCGACAGAAGCGTTGTTGCGGTCTGACACCCAAGATAGATGTGAAAGAACCCGCAAAATACTAAGTGCTCCTGTAGCCTTTCACTTTTAACTGTTGATGGAGGCACCCATGTAAGCCTTGAGTCAACAATGCGACCCAAGTACTTCACCTCTTGGACAAATTGCAGTGGTTTGCCCTAAATAAGAGGGAAGGATGGAACTTCTCGTTTGTGAGAAGTCTAAGCCACAGTCTTGCTGGAGAAAATTTGAACCTATGGTATGTTGGCCTCATGTACAACCTGAATTATTGCAGTGTGCATGGCCCAAAGAGGTGTGTTGCTAGCTGCTGGCATAGTGGCAGCATCACTCAACTCCAGGACTCGTGTCTCTAGTCATAGGGACGCCACAAACGGCAAACACGCCCCTCCCCACCACCACCACCGCGGGCAGGCGGCTCCCATTAGAGGGGGCCATGAGGGACCTTCGTGAAAGAAGGGGAAGAGGAATCCGGCCAGCGTCTCCGTCGGCGTTAGCCCCTTGATGAGAGAATACAGACATACAGACATATATGGATATATGATAGAGATATAGATAGAGTGAGATACTATATATATATACTATATATATATATATACCAGTATATAATATATTTATCTAAAATAGGTATACATATAATATTATAGACATATATAGATATAGAGATATATGATATATATATATATCGATATATAGATTAAAATTTTATATATTATATATATACGCAGTGTTACATATATTGTGTGTAATCTGTGGTATATAGATACATATATATAAATGAATAGAGTAGAAGAGATAGAGAGAGAGAGATAGAGAGATGAGAGAGAGAGAGAGAGAGAGAGAGAGAGAGAGAGAGATGGAGAAGAGAGCTAGATATTATGGGAAAGAGCGACGAGTATAGAGATATAAATATATAGATAGAGATAGACAGAGAGAGACTGAGAGAGAGAGGAGATAGAGACTAGATAAGAGAGAGGGAGGAGATAGGTAGATAGAGATATATATAGATGATGAAGATATAGATATATATATCTAGTATCGATTGAGATGTATAGAGAGATAGATAGGGATATCCATTGATATATAGAGTAATATGATAGATATGAGAGATAGATAGATATATAGTGAGAGATATAGATATATATAGAGAGATCAGATCGATAGCTATAGAGGAAAAGAGAGATTAGTATATAATAGAGATATATAGGATATATAGATAGTAGAGATGAATATATATGACAGTTATAGAGGAGATATAGATATATATAGATAAATAGAGATAAAGTCGATATATAGAGAGAATAGATATACTAGATATAATATAATATATATATTATATATATATAGTAGATATATATATATAGATATAGAGTAGATATAGGTTATGATATATATAATATATAAATATATATCAAAGTATATATATATATGATATTTATATCTAGATAGATATATATTATATATATAGACATATAATCTATATTATTATAATATATATATATATATATATATAGATAGAGTATGAGAGTAGATATATATATATATATAGAGTATATATACGTATATATCATTATGATATTATATCATATATGATATATATATACGTTATAATATCATATAGTATAGAATATAGAGATAATAGATATAAGATATATATATAGATATTGAGAGAGATAGATTATAGATAGATAGAGAGTATATATAGATATATATATATATATAATGAGAGATATAGAGAGATATGAGAGAGAGATAGATATGTAGACAGTATAGATATATATACATATATTGATATATATATAATTACTATATATATCGATATAGATATATGTATATAGATAATGATAAGATATATACATAGATATATAATATATATATATATAGATTATATATAAGAATATAGAATCTCTCTCCTCTCTCTCTCTCTCTCTCTAATAGATAGAGAGATTATATATATATATATATATATAGTATATTATAATATATATAAATATATATGCATTTATATATATGTATATATATAGACATATATACACCACCAAGATCTGTACACTGCGTATATTATATAATTAGCTATATATATAGATAGATATATCTAGAGAGAATATAGTAGATATATATAGATATATGAATATATATATATGTAGACTATTTAGATAAGATATATATATACGGTTATAGATAATTATATGTTATATTAGTATATATATATATATATATATATAATATCTATTATATACATATATGTAGTGTCTGTATGTATGATCATCATCAGGGGCTTAAACGCCGACGGAGACGCATGGCCGGATTCATGCTTTCACTTCCTTTCACGAAGGTCCCTCAGGGCACCCTCTACGGGAGCGCCTTGCGCGGTGGTGTGGTGGGGGGAGCGGGGGCGTGTTTGCCGTTTGTGGCGTCCCGTATGACTAGGAACACGAGTCCTGGAGTTGAGCGATGCTGCACACTCTGCCATGTAGCTAGCAAAACACCCTTTGGGCCATGCCCACTCGCAATAAGTCAGGTGTACAATGGGGCAAACATTTTACCATGGGTCAAATTTTCTCAAAGCAAGATATGGCTAACATCTCACAAAACGAGGACAGTTCATCCTTCCCTCTATTTAGAGCAAACCCAACTGAATTTGTCCAAGAGGTGAAAAGTACTTGGGTGGATCTCATTTTTGACTCAAAGGCTACATGGGTGCCTCACGTTCACAATCAAAACAGTTTAAAGTGAAGGCTAAGGAAGCACTTAGTATTTGCTTGGTTCTTTCCACATCGATCTTGGGGTGCAGACCCGCACACACAACGCTTGTTGCCGGCGTTACGAGCGCTATTCGTAGTAGGCTTTTTGACTATGAACGTGAGTGATTCATCGCAAATCCAATGTTCTCCGAATGTTGGACTCGGTCATAATGAGTTCAGAATCTTGTAAGGGGGTTTTCAGGTCTTCACCTGTGGAGTTCTTTAATGTGAGAGTGGAGAACCACCTCTATTCATTAGACTGGGCTGACATAACCTGATTTACCAGACAAGAATACAAAGGATTTCTGGGATCTCCTACATCCAGATTGGTTTTCAACGCCCTGCTTTTTGATAGCCGATCCTATGGTAGGAAGAAATGAGGACATCTTGTGGAAGATTCTAAAATTTAATATCACTAAGGTTCCTGGCTGTTGGGAATTTCCGCAATTCCCCCCTGACTAATCAAGTGAGCTGGATTTTGGTCGGAATTGGAAAGGGGAGAGACCCGCTAGCAGAAATCAGGGAAGAGATTTCTTCAGGCAGATTTCTAAGTATAAGGATCAGATGCAATATATACAAATGTTCGAAATCTGAAAATGTTTGTAGGGCTTTGCAGCAGGAGCAGAAAAGAAGACTGCATTTGGCAGCCTTTCTTAGCAGCCTGATCTCACTGCAGACTACAGCCTATTACTTGCAGCAATTAAGATGGAATAGAGATCTTGTAATATATGTGACTTGTCGTGCCTGCAAGCAATCAAGAGCTTAAAAATCATAACATCATAGTGGGGAGGTTCAAGATGGACTTGCCTAGATGCCAAAACAGACAACTCATAGCCAGCCTCGACACAGCTGATATTGAATTGAAGTCACAGAAAATGTGAATGTCTCGCCGGGCACGGCAATTTTTTGCACGGATATGAGTTTTGTGTAGAAAGCACTCTTTTCACATTGAAGTTTGCAAACCAATAGGAGCGTCACATCAAATATGAGGACATGAAGGCCTAAATGCATGCTTCAGTCTCAGTGTCCATAATGTATTTTACAACCGGTGTTACCTCAACTTACCAAGGGTGAAGTCGGCAGGAGATGGCTCTGGCCGCTCCTGGAGATGATGACCATCGCACGGCCGACAGTAGAAGGTGTACCCATCCTTTACTGATCATGCTCCACTCATCTGCCGAAAGGGAATGGATGTTCCAAGCCCCCTACCCAGATACCTTTGCCTGAGGGTAAGCCTCAGGGCAAGCTATCTGGGTATGCCTCCTCTGCCACTCGCGCCAATGCTGCACAAATAAAAGGGGGTCAGCAGACTGTGGGGGCCCAACTTCTGACGTTGGGGTTCCCTACAGCTTTGCCCCACAAGCTTAATGGTGGTGACGCCTGCCAGGCCCAGGCGGGACAAGTAACTCTTTGTCTCTTCCTGCACCCCAAACATTTGCCCTCCCAACGGGACCTAATGCCCGCCCGTTTGTTGGGTAGGAGGAACGCACCCTTCCCCTTAGCATATCCATTTGTTTGAGACATTGCTAGGGTTATCTGGGCGGGTGGAGGGTTGGCAAGGTCCACCTCCCCCAAGCTGCCCAATTACCCCAGAGGGACCAAGGGGCATTTGTATGGAGCCAGAGCGTGTCCCCACACCGCCGCTGGACTATGAGTCATCAGGAGGGCCACCAGAGGCATCAACAGTGACAGCCCCAGCTGCAACCAATCCACAAGACAGAGTGCTCTTGAACCAAAGGCTCAGGTCCATGTAAACTAGTTCCACAGTGTAAATAACTAAATATAAATAAATAAATAAAAAAATAAATAAATAAAAATTCAAAAGGTGTGCTTCCCTGGTCCTTTGTGTTGGACCTGGTGTCTGGTGGGTTGCCTCTTCTCCCTGTCCTTTGCTTGTGCTTGGCTTTGCTCCTTGGGTCTTGCTTTTGGAATTTGTTCCCTTGGTCCCTTTCCGATTGTGCGGCTTCTCTTACCTGCCTCTGGCCTTGTGTGTGGACGCCGTTTTTTTGCCCTTTGCGGCACATGGTTGCTCGTGAAGTCTCTTTCTGTCTGGAAAGGTACAGCCTCTAAAGGAGTGGGGTGGGCCGTAAACCACAAATGCGTCTAAACACCTTTCAAGGTGGTAGTTTGTCAACTTAAGAATAGATACCACTACTCCAATGGATGATGGTCAGTTTGTGTATGCCTACAAGAGTTTTATGACCAGGGAAAATCATTTGATTTCCCTGAGAGCATAGTGCAAGGCCTGTTATAGGACCGTGATAAATCGTCCTTATGGAGGGGCGGTAGCAGGAATTGTATGTCAGCATATTCCCGTCCAGGCCAGCCACCTGCAGACAACACTGCAGCGTTGAAGGGTGGGGAGAATAGGCTTGACACAACCTTGCCACTGTTGTATATATCTTATCTTCCATATAATCTCAACATAGATGATTTGGAAGATCTACTTGGGCCAGTTTACCTCATCCATTTCTACTCTGAGAGATTTCAATGGTCGCATCACCTCTGGAGAGCACTTTGTGCAAACCATCGAGGAAGGCCGTGGAGTCCTTGTTTTAAGAATAGATGCAGTTTACTGAACAGTGACACTGTCAATTGGTTCACCTGATTCACATTTGAATTTCCTTTGGACGTCATGGAAAGACGTACATGGAGGAAAGCGGACCACTTTCCAACTTTTGGATGAGGGAAAGTATTTCATCCAATAGAGTGCAGAGATGGTGGACTTAAAATGTTGTGACCGAGATGCATGGCTCGGATCCCACTCTTTGTTCCACCACGGACTCATCGGTGAGTCTCCAGACTGGCCCTCAAGCCCATCTCTAAGTCCTGCAACAGGTCTCATCGAAGTGCCCAAACCAGACTTTCTAGGTTCGCCATGGGGCACTTCATCACCAGGAGGTACTTGCAGAGGTACCCAACCTGGCAGGCTAAGGGCATCAAGGGAAACGAGCAGGCGCCATATAACCTGAGTTCGGTGGTCCTGGATTATGCAAGTAAACAGGTTCCAGGCAAAGTATCACAGTGTAGGCCTCAGTTGGGCACATGGTTACTTGCCAACTGTACTTCCATGATCCGGCAAAGAAGCTTGTACAAAAGCATCAAGACAGACTTCAAGTCACTCGTTAATGTCCAGGTTTCAACTTCCATAGAGCCAAAACTGGAGGCAATATCAAGGGCCTTGAATATATGTAGTTTAGTCTTCTGCATAGGTACCGACATCTCAATGTCTTGTCGATCGAGCGTTATGGAATCTGCTGCCCAGGACTAGTCCAATACTGATTTCTTGGTTTCTGATAGCCCAGAGGCATGGAATATGCCACGAAAGTATGCAAAGCTCTGTTACTTCAATGTTTCTCACCGCAAACATGTTTACTGAACGGGTCCCCTAACAGGCCCCCAAAAGCCTGAATCTTGTTCTGGTCCAGGGAGACCTCTAGGCTAAGGGCTTAACCTCTTTGCTAAATGCATCAAGAGCTGCCATAGTGAATCCAGACTTCAGGCTAGCCAAAACCATGGCAAGTCAAGGTATTCATATTGCCAGTGTTGACTCCACACTGCTTGTGTAGTAGCTCTGTACATTATCCAG
>NW_023658473.1:0-23958 GCF_015228065.2 Penaeus monodon | reverse complement strand
TCCCCACCAGCTTTTCCTCCACTCTGCTGGCAGTTCCTTGCGCCTGACAGCCTCCCTTAGGAGGGCTAGGTTGTCGGGGGTTCTTGCCTTCGGAAATGTTTTCGGCACACATTTACCCTGTGGTTGACCTCCTAATCTCGTCATTGAAGTACCAGGCGTCCTTGTGACTCCTAGACCAGGCCGAGTTTTGGGTATGGTCAGTGAGGCTGCCTCATCAATGCATTTACAAGTCTGGCTTGTAGCACTTCCACATTTTCGCTCTGTGTGGGTTCATTGCTTCTCAGACAGCGGGCCAAGGCGCTCTGGAACGCCTGCCAGTTGGCCTTGTCTGTTTTCCATCTTGGATTCGGTCGTGGTATTTCGGCTGGGCCACTATCCATGAGGGTTGTTATAGTGCCATAATGGTCACTAGTGTCGGTCTCATCGACACGCCAGCCAATCCTCTCCACCAGAGTCGCAGTGGCCAGGGTGAGGTCTAGGACCCCTCCTCTGACATGCGTTGGCTCCTGGCTGTTGAGGAGAGCGATCTCGGGGAATGTCTCAAGCACGTTGGCTATGTGACGGCCAGCCGCATCCGGTGCCCTGCAGGGAGCCAGGATGGGGTGGTGTGCATTGAAGTCTCCCCCTATGATCACTCGGTCGTGTGCTGCGGAAGCACATACCTGGCTGATGTCTAAGCTACTACAGTGTGGCCGGCTCTACACATTGTTGAATCTCGACGGCAAGAGATTCAACATCTCCACAGTGCTGATGGCGTATTAGCAATTGGTTGTGTCTTAAGGGATGATGATTATACTATGATTGTAGTGAATTTCCCCTGGCTTCTGAATCTGTGTTTTTATATCCTCTGACTTACCTTTCCCATTGGTCCGTGATCTACATATACACTATTTCTACTGCACGTAACACTACTTATACACTATTTATCTTATGTTCTATACTTACCTTGTCTTATTCTTGCCTTTTTTCCTTCGACTAATTCACCTTTTGTTTTGTTCCTCTCTCGTTTTTCTCTTTGTGTTTTCCCGTTTTCCCTGACGGATCCCTTCCTTTCCCGTTCTCATACTTTCCTGTCCTTTACTTATTTTATATGCCCGTTTTTGTATAGTTTTATTATTATTTTTTTTTATGTATCTTTAAACTTGTTTCAAACTCATCATACACTATGTAATAATTAAATGAACTGCATTATGGCAAAAAAACTCACCAAGCGCGGGAAGCCACCAGTATAAAAGGTCAAGCCAGGTCAAGCATGGTCAGTCGAGGAGAGAGAGACTTTTATCTTGGTGACAGACTATTGGATTTTTAGCTGGCTGACTGGTGCTTCTCGTGCTGTGGCGGGTGCCTCTGTTGTTCAAGTAAGTGTATGGTGTGTATCTTGTGAATTGGTTATGTTCGAAAGATTTGCGCGTAATAAATGTAAATATGGATGCCTTTTTATGTTGCCTTTTTAGTCAGCCAGTGATGTCATTATATAGTTCTTTTTATGAATAGCAAAACACTCTTAACACTCCGTATGCGGCCACCCGGCGCATAGCCCGCCCGATCCTCCGACCTGATGTGACCTCCCTTGCTTCCGTTGTCTTCCTCATCTGCCCCGTTTTCCCCTCTCCTCTCCTTTTTTATACCCCCCCCTTTCCCCCTTTCCTTTTTCGGATAAGATGGAATCCAGGGGTTTTCGAAGTAGTTCATTTGTATTGTGGGTTTTTCTTCCAGTTCTTTTTTATTGTGACTAGGGGATCACGTTAAATCCCCCAAAGAGTCCTCCTCAAAATACCCAAAAACCCACATGACATCACCTGAGTTGGGAAAACCGCTCCCAAAAACCAACTTTAACTCTATGATTTAATCATCCACTAAAAATAATAAAAAAAATAGTGATACAAAAATTTTAAAATAAAAAAAAATAATAATTAAATAATAATAAAAATAAAAATAATTTTTTTAATAATAATGATAATCAATAAAAAATTGATAATTTAGAAAAAGGTACTAATAATAATGATAAGTATTAGTAATTATGAAATGATAACGATAATCATAATGATAAAATATAACAAAATAATGTAAAAATATTAACAATAAAAATAAAAATAAAGAGAGAGATAATAGAAAAAAACAATAATAATATTATAAAGATAGTGATAATACCTAAAGGTAAACCCGGCACTCTTCGTGAAAGGAACTGGGGACCCTCCCACGTACTCACCAAAGTCCAACATGAAAATACAATTAAGTATATGCTGGGGACACGGCCGCTCCCCCCCCCCAAAAAAAAATATATTATATATTTGTTCCTATTGTATAAACATAAAAAAAAAAAAAAAAAAAAAAAAAATATATATATATATATATATATTATATATATATTTTAATTATATTATACATATTTATATATAAAGATACTAGATAGAAGAAAAGATATGTATTTTATTTTAATATATATATATATAATTAATATAATATATATATTATATATATATGTGTGGTGTTGTGTGGTGTGTGTGTGGGTGGTGTGTGTATGTGTTATGATTTTATACGATTTATCAATATATAATTTTCTAATAAATAAATAATTATATATAAAATTTTCAGACAAATAGTATTTATCTCTTTCCCTCCTCCCCCTCTCTGCTCCAATATAATAATATTATATATATATAAATAATATATATATATATATTATAATAAAAATAATAAATCATACTATCATTACATCTAAAAATAATATTAAATATAAAATATATATATTAATATATTTTAGTATCTTTTATCTATCTATCTATCAAATATTATATAAAATATATATATTAAGATTTTTTAATATATATATAAAAATTATATAGGATTTTATTATATGTATATATAATTATATTAAAAATATATATTATATATATATAATAATATAATATATAATTATATGTAAAATATAAAATATTATATTAATATATAATTATTATATATACATATATGTATATTTTAACATCTATATTTAAAAAAAACACATACAGACCAACAAAACACACAAAAAAAAACACACACACACACACACATACACACACACACATCATCAACACACGCACACACAACACACACACAAAAAAAAATTACGCAAAAAGACAACACACAACACACCCCACCACACACCACACACACACACAACACACAAATATATATATATATATATAATTATATATTAAAATATATATATTTATATTATTACTCTCTCTTTCCATAGGCACACACGACACAACACACAAGAAAAACCACATAAAGACACACCACATATTGTATGTTAATTATATATATTATATATATAAAATATATAATATATATATTTTATATATAATATATATTGTGGGTGGTGTGTTTTGGGGGTGGTGGGTGTGTGTGTTTTGTGTCTGTGTGTGTGTGTATTGTGTGTGGGTGTGTGTATGTGTGGTTTTTTTGTGGGGTGTATTGTGTGTTTGTTTTTTGTATTTATATAAAATATATAATAATAAATTATTATTATATATATATATATAATAATTTATTTTTTTTTTTTTTTTTTTTTTTTTTTTTTTTTTTTTTTATGTATATTTTCATGAACATAAAAATAATATATATATTATCTATTTATTTATTTATTGTATACAAAACAAATGTACCCCTAAAATTACTTTAACATAAAAAATCAAAAACCACACACACCCAAAACCCCCCCACCACACCCACACGATATATTATATATATATTATATATAATATATATATTTTAATATATATATTATATATATATATTATATAATTATATATAAAATATATATATATATATATAATAATAAAAATATATATAATATTATATTATATATTTTGTATATATTTACCGGAGTCCCGAGTTTCTGTGGCACCGACCATAGGCTGCTTGGGCTCCCCCCCCCTGCGGGACACTTTCAAAACTCCCCACCCTCCAGGGGCACCCTAAGGTTTTTCCATTGGATGACAAGGAGGGGAGTATGCCCGGGGGTTCCCCATGGCGTCTGGGGGACCGATTCACAGAACCCAGCACCGGACAGCCCCAGTTGCTCTTGGGAGTTCTTCAAGCGCGAAATCCCCAAAGCAGCTCAGGAGTCCATGGAGTATGCTGAAGGACAAGCAGAATTTCATCTCCCGGGAGACCTGAGGCCATGAAGCGTGTCAAAAGGGCTCGGCTAAAGGGGAATCAAGTCTTGCGCTTTCCTGGTGCGTAGGGTTTGGGGACACAGCTGAGAAGGGAAAGGGAAATTTCTCAGGAATTTTTGCGAGGATTTGAAGGCCTTTGAAAAAACGAACCCTAAGCCCTCCTCACAGATGCTGCAGCCCGATCAGTGGATGGACGGATCATCTCAGATCATGTTGGGGTTTGTGAACGTTTGGATGAGTATTTTGAACAGTTTTTACCAGGTAGCCCTCCAACAGTTAGCTTGGATTTTTCAACGATTTCAGTGCCCGTGCCGGACCCACCCATCAGCGGGAACCTCCACCCTAACAAGGTTAGGTGACGTTTTCCAAGCGAAGAGTGGGAAAACTGCGGCTATGTGACATCCCTGTAAAATACTAAAGGTGGGGGGGGAACCCCTGGCTCTGGGGTTTCATACAGCCCGACTGCCTTTGGCAGTTTGGACCATTCCCCCTGACCCCCTGAGGGGGGGGTCATCCCTCACTGGGAAAGGGGAAAGGGGGCGTTGGGACAAGGTTTTCGCCCACATTCTTCTGAAAAAAGGATCCCCAACCCCCTACTGAGGACAGAGACCGGAGCAGTCTGGATTTACTCCCGGGAATCCACAATAGACCGAATACTAGCGCTTTGGGATTGGGAATGCCGTCGAGTTTTGGGTGGGTTGCTTTCAGCCTCATCGACCTCAAGAAAGGGGTTTGACTCGGTGCATCGGGAATCGCTATGGGAATCCTGAGGCTCAGGGGGAAACCGAACAGATTATTGGCCCAATAGCAAGCCCCTTACTGGTATGAAAATGTTTAAAAAGGGGGGTGGGGGGATGTCGAACTTTTTTCTGTTAAATTCCCGGGGGGAGGCAAGGGTGTGTCCTTTCACCAACACTTTTTTAACACCTGTATGGGCTGGATAAAAGGCAGGCTACTAGCCAAAGTCAGTGTGGGGAAAATAGGGAATATTAAGGTTCAGACCTTACTTTACCGCGATGTTTTCAATCCTATCTGAGCTTGGAGTCCTTTGGGGGCTCTTTATGCATTTAGCAAGAGGGGAAAACCCCCGGCCCAGAGGGCTCCTGAACCAAACCCCAAAATTCAGGGCTTTGGGGGGCCCGCTAGGGGAACCCGTTTGTCGATCCATGATTGCGGGGAGGACGTTGAAGTTACAGAGTTTTATATACCTTTGGGAAAAATAGCCATATCCTGGGTTTTAGACCAGGGGGTCATAACGGATTGGTCTGGAACAGGAGCTATGAAAACCCATCAACAAAAGCTTTAGAATGTCGGTACCCACAGAAGGGCCAACTGCGTGTCTTCAAGGCCCCGATACTGCCAGTTTTTCCTACGGAGCGAAACCTGGACGCTATCCTGTGTTTGGGGTATTGCCCTTTATTTCCTTTGTAACAAGCCCTTGCCCCCTCGGATACAGTTGGGAGGACCCCGGTCCAACCCGGGGGTTTCACAGAGATGACATGGGCCTGTTTCTTGCATAATCCCGGGTGGCCCAAATAGGCTATATGGCCCCCTAGCTCGCTTCCCTGTGGAGACCTGGGTAAGGGGACCTGTGGGGCGACCTAGGAGATCAGGCTTGGGAGCCGAGCGACCTGTACGAGGAATTAAGATGGGCCCCAGTGCCTCCGGAGACTCGCCCGAGGGATCTCGTGTGGAAGCGACGCCCCGTCGGCGTTAGCCCCTTTTAAAGTTGTATATATATAAATAATTATAATATATATAAAATATAATAATAATATAAAATAACCCCACAAAAGGGACACCCACACACACAAAACATACACATACACCACACACACACACACACACACACACACACACACACAAATATATAAACAAAATATATATATATATAATAATATATATAATAATATAAATGTATATATATATAAAAAATATTAAATATATATATATGTATCTATCTATCATCTATCTATTATCTATTATCTATCAATAATATATGTATATATTAAAATTATATATATATATTAATTATATATTATATATTTTATATATAATATTACCACCAAAATTTTATCCGGTTTTTTGCTTATGTCGTGTTTTGTGTGTGTGTGAGTAAGAGAATTAAAATATATATATTTAAAATTAAAATATATATATTATATATTATTAATATTATATAATTTTTTTAAAAATATGTATTTATATATATAACAATAATATATGTTAAATGTGGTGTGTGTGTGTGCGGTGTGCTGTGCGTGTGCGGAGGCGTGTGTGTGTGGGTATGTGGGTGGTATGGTTGTGTGTAATTGTGTGTTTGTTTGTGGGTGTTGGTGTGTATTTAATCATATATGTTATATTAAAATTTATATATATATTATATATATATATAATATAATATAATATATATATAATATATTGTATATAGAATATAGATGTATTAAAATAAAGTATATATATAATATATATTTATAATATATATTATATATATAATATAATATATAATATATATATAATTATATGTATAAACTTTTTCCCCTCCTTCCACTTCTTTTTTTCGTTTTCCCTTCCTCTCCTCCTCCTCGGGCCTCCTTTTAATAAATAATAAAAATTAAAATTTATATATTATATATATATATAATTTATATATTATATATAATATTATTATATATGTATATATATAATAATATATAAAATAAAATATATGTATAAAAGATATATATATATATAATTATAATAATATATATATATATATATATTAATTAATATGAGTTTTTGTGGTGTGTGTGGTGTGTGGTGTGTTGGTTTTGTGTAGTGCGGTGTGTGTGGGGTGTATGTGTGTCGTGGGGTGTTTATATATAATATATATTATATATATAATAATAATAATATATATATATATATATATATATACAAATGAATGAATAAATTATTTACATATAATATATATTATATAATAATATTACTTTATATATATCTTAGTATATACTATATATTGAATATACAAAATATAAAATTATTATATTTTATATATATATTAATATATTATTAAATTATACATTATATTTTTTATATACTATTTTATCATGTTTTATTTAAAGTGTTTAAAAATTTTATTATATATATGTATTAATATATATATATATTATATTTTTAAAAATTTAATTATATTATTTTTTAAATTTTATATATTATGTATTGTATATTATATATATATTATATATTTATATATATATTATATATTTTAAAATCATACATATATGAACATAGATGAAAAAATAAATAAATAAAATAATTATATATATATATTAATAAATATATAATTTTAAAAATATAGTATATATATATATATATATATATTATTATATATTATATATATACTTAATATATATATATTTTATATATTATTATATATTATAATATATATATATATAATATATATAAAATAAAAAGAGATGGCTTGTTTCTGTTTATGGTATGTGTGTATGTGGTGGTATCTATCTACTATCTATCTATCTATATATATATAATATATATATAATAATATATATAAATATATATATAATATATAATATATATTATAATATTATTTTAATATATATATATATATATATTATATATTATATATATAATATAATATTATTATATATATATAATAATAGATAGATAGATAGAAAAACACACAAATACACACTACACATAAACAGAAAAAAGGGCACATCTCTTATATTTTATATATATATATATATAAATAAAATATTATATAATTATATATATTATAATATATAATATAAGTAGATATAATAATATAAATTTATAATATTATATATATACATTATATATATATATAAAATTAAAATATAATTATAAAATATATATATATATTTATTTATTATTGTTCATCTATGTTCTATTTTATGATTAATATATATATTATATATATATATTAATTTTTAAAATTTTTATATATATATAAATTACATACATTATTTTTATATTATAATATATATTATATATATATATATATATATATATATATATATATATATATATACAATATATATAATAAAAATTTTTAATACATTTAAAATATAAATACATAGATATAAATTTATATAAATTTTTAAATTATGTATATTATAATATATCTATAATATAATATATATTATATATATATATATATATATATGTATGTATATATACATATATATAGTATCCCATAAAATATATAAAAGACTATATATTATATAAAATTAATTTTTATATGTAAAAAAATTATTCATTCATTGTATTTTAATATATATATATTTATATATATTATTTTAAAATTTTAAAATTATATATATATATAAACACACACACGCCCCTACACACCACACACACACCACATAACACAACACACACACACACACAAAACACAAACACACACAAAAATATATAAAAATATATATAAAATATATTATATAATATATATAAAATATATATATTATATAATATTTTAAAAACAAAAATAATATATATATATATATATTATATTATATACATATATAATAATAAAATATATATATTATATTATATAAATATATATAATATTTATATAAATATTATTTTTTAAGTATATGAAAGGGGACCCCGAGGAGGGGAGGGGAAGGGGGAAAACGAAAAAATAAAAGTGGAAGGAGGGGAGAAGTTTTACAATATATTATATTATATATATATATATATATTATATATATATATAATAATAATATATATATATATAATATAACATATATATATTAACTTATATCTAAACAATATATATAATATATATATATATATATATTTATATATATATAATATATATATATATATATATATATACTATATGATTAAATACACACACACAACACACAAACAAAAACACCCCAATATCACACATACAATAAAAAACCCCCACAACACACACACACACACACACACACGCACAGACAAAGAAACCCACGCACACACACCACACACATTTATACATATTGTATATGTTATAATATAAAATCATATTTTAAAAAAGATATATATTATTATTATTATAATTATATATAATATATATATATATATTATTAATTCTCATACCTCACACACCCACAAAAGCACGCACATAAAGACCACACACGGATTAATGTGGGTTAATATATTATATATTAATAATTATAATATTATTATATATATATATATTATAATATACATATATATAATAGATAGATAGATAGATAGATAGATGATAGATAGATAGATACAATATATATATATAATTTATATATATAATATATTATACATATAAAATTAAATATATATATATATATATATATATATATATATATGTAATGTATATATATATGGTGGTGGTGTGTGTTGTATGTGGTGTGTTGTGTGTGTATGTGTAGTGTTTGTGTGTGGTGTTGTGCATTTGGTGTGTAATATTTAATATATATATATTATATATATATATTATTATATATATATATATAAAACCCACTTTAAAGGGGCTAACGCCGACGGGGGCGTCGTTCCAGCCACGAGGATCCCTGAGGCGATCCCAGCAGGCCCCGGCCACTCTAATTCCTCGTGAAGGTCCGTCGACTCCCCAAAGCCATATCCCCTAGGTCGTCCACAGGTTCCTCTCCCCAGGGTCGCCCACGGGAAAGGGAGCTAGGTGGCCATATGCGAGTTGGCCACCCGGATTATGAAGTAAAAGGCCCCATGTCAGTCTCAGGGTGTAACGCCGGTGGACACGGGTCCTCCCAAACTGTACTCCATGATCGGGCGAAGGGACTTGTTCAAAAGGATCAAGCAATACTCCAAAAACAGGAAGGGCCAGGTTTCGCTTCCGTAAGCAAAACTGGCAGTATGGGGCCTTAAGACACGCAGTTGTCCTTCTGCATGGGTACCGACATCCAAATGCTTTTTTTGATGAGTTCAACTCCGTTGCCAGACCAAACCCTCTAACCCCCTGGGCTGAAACCAGGATATGACAGTTTTCCAAGGGATAAAAACTTGTAACTTCAAAAAGTCCCCGCCGCAACATGGATCGACAAAAAGGGTTCCCCCAGCAGGCCCCCCAAAATCTGAATCTTGGCTTGGTTAGGAGACCTCTAGGCCTAGGGCTTTTTCTTGCTAAAAGCATTTAAGAGCCCCCCAAGTTTACTCCAAGGCTCAGATAGGGTTGCAACATCGTCGGGAAAAATAAAGGCGAGACCTTAAAAATTTTCCTAGTGTTGCTCCACAGACTTTTTCTAGTAGCTCTGCCATTTTCCAGTCCATAAGGTTTTGAAAATGTTGGTGAAGGACACAGCCTTTCCCCACCCCGGAATTAAAAAGAGAAGAAGTTCGACATACCCCCCACCCCACTTTACAACACTTTCAGTACCAGTATAGAGGCTTGCTATAGGCCCAAAAACTGTATCGGATTTCCCCCGAGCCTCAGGATTCCCATAGCATTCCCGATGCACCCAGTCAAAGCCTTCTTTTAGGTCGATGTAGCTGCAAACAAAACCCACGACCCAAAATCATGACGGGTTCCCCCAAATACCCAAACGTAGTATTTGGTCTATTGTGGGGCTGCCAGGAGTAAATCCAGACTGCTCCCGGTCTCGAGCCCAGTAGGGGTTGCGGATCCGTTTCAGAAAAATGGGGCGAGAACCTTGTCCCAAAAGACCCCCTTTCCCTTCCATGAGGGATACCACGCCCCCAGCGGGCAGGGGGAATGGTACCAGATGCAAAAAGGAGTCAGGACTGTATGCAACCCAGAGCCCTGGGTTCACCCCCCGCCTTTTTGTAGTTTTTGAAGGGGTGTCAATATGCCTGCAGCTTTCCCCACTCTTCAGCTGGAAATCGTCAGCCTAACCCCTGTTTTGGGTAGGAGGTTCCTCGCTGATGGGTGGGTCCCGGACAGGCACTGAGAATCGCTTGCATCCCAAACTAACGTGGAGGGGCTACTGGTAAAAATGTTCAAAATAATCATCCCCAACGTTCACGAACCCCCAACATGATCTGAGATATCCCTCCTCCACTGATCGGACTGCGATTGGGAGGGGGGCTTAGGGTTCAGTTTTTTCAATGGCCCTTTAACCTCCCCAGCAAGATTCCGATGAACTGTTTCCTTTTCCTTCTCAGTGTGTCCAAACCCTACGCACCATGGAACGACGCAAGATTTATTCCCATTCAGCCGAGCCTTGTGACACGCTTTCGTGGCCCCAGTTCCCAGGGGGATGAAATTCGCCTTGTCTTCAGCATACTCCAATGGACTCCGAGCTGCTTCGAGTATTACGCGCTTGAAGAACTCCCCCAGAGCAACTGGGGCTGTCCGGTCTGGGGGTTTTGTGAATCGGTCACAGACTGCCATGGTGAACCCACGGGATACTCCTCCTCCCCTTTGCTATCCCAAATGGAACACCTTAGGGGGCCCCTGGAGGGATGGGGAGTTTTTTAAGTAGTCCCGCAGGGTAGCCACAAGCAGCCTAGGGGCGGTGCCCCAAACTCGGCACTCCGGTAAAAAATATAATATATATAATATATATATATAATATTAATATATATTATATTATATATATTATTAAATTTTATATATAATTATATTATAAAAATATATAAATATATATATATATATTATATATATTTATATTTATATATATGCGTGTGTGTGGTGTGTTGTGTGTGTGTGTGTGTGTGATTATTTATGTATAGTTATTTTGTATACATATGTGTTTAGATACATATAAAAAAATAAATGATATATATAATTATGTTAAATTGTTTATGAATAATACATAAAAAAAAAAAAAAAAAAAAAAAAAAAAAAAAAAAAAAAAAAAAATATATATATTAAATATATATATATATTATTTTATATATTTATATAAAAAATATTATATATTATATTCTACACCAAAACAACACAACCACACACAAACAAAAAACAAATACACACACACACCACACACATACAACACACACAGACACCAACAACCCCAAAACCACACACACACCACAACACCACAATATATATATATATATATAATATATTATATATTATATATATATAATATATATATATTATATGTAAAACATATATTGTGTGGTCTTTAGTGTGTGCTTTGTGGTGTGTCTGTGTGTGCCTAGGAAAGAGGAGTATATATATATATATAATATTATATATAATATATATATATATATTATATATTATATATGTGTGTGTGTGTGTGTGTGTGTGTGTGTGTGTGTGTGTGTGTGTGTGTGTGTGTGTGTGTCTGTATGCGTAATTTTTTGTGTTTGTGTGTGTGTGGTGTGTGTGTGCAGAGTGGTGTGCTGTATGTGTGTGTGGGTGTGTTTGTGTTTGTGTGTGTTGTTGTGTCTGTATTGTGTTTAATATGTGTAGTAATACATATATGTATATATATATTAATTATATATATATTAATAATATAATATATTACATAGTATAATATATATATAATATATATATATATATATATAATATATATATATACTATATAATATATATAGATGATAGATAGATAATACATATATACTTATATATATATATATATATAATATATATTATATATTGAGAGACAGAGAGAGGGAGAGAGAGGAAAAGAAAGAGATAAATACATATATATGTCTGAATATTTATATATATGTGTATTTATTTATTAGAACATTATATATTGATATATATGCGTATATAAATACACAACCAACACACACACACACACACACACACACACACACACACACACACACACACACACATATATATATATATATATATATATATATCTTATATATATTATATATATATATATATACATATTATATATATATTTTTTTATTTTTTTTTTTTTTTATGTTTATACAAATAGGAACAAATATATATATATATTTTTTTTGGGGGGGGGGAGCGGCCGTGGTCACAGCATGGTACTTAATTGTAGTTTTCATGTTGTGATGCTCTTGGAGTGAGTACGTGGTAGGGTCCCCAGTTCCTTTCCACGAGAGTCCCCGTGTTTACCTTTTAGGTATTATCACTATTTTTAATAAAATATTATTATTGTTATTATATTATCTCTTTCTTTATTATTATTATTATTTTTAATATTTTTTTTATTTTTATTATTGTTACTATTATTTCATTATGATTATCCGTTATCATTACATAATTACAATAATTATCATTATTATTACCCCTATATCTAAATTATAATTTTTCATTGTTATCTTTGTTATTATTATTTTTATTATTTATTATTACAATTTTATTCTAAATTTTTGCATCATTTTAATTATATTATTATTGTAGTGGAGTTTAACCAGTAGATTTAAAATTTGGTTGGTAGCGTGTTCCCCAAACTACAGGTGATGTCCAGTGGGGTTTTGGCGTTTTTTAGATGATCTTGGGTGTTTTTGAACTGACCCCGTGTACAAAAAAGAACGGGAAAAAAAACCCCTAAAAAGTGAACTACATTTTTCGAATCACCTGATTCCATCTTCGTCCGAAGGGGAAAAGGGGAGAGAGGGGGTATAAAAGAAGGAGAAGGGGGAAACACGGGCAGGTGAGGACGACGAAGGGAAGCAAGGGGGCACATCAGGCGGGGGATCGGCGGACTATGGCCGGGGGGCCCGGCATACGGAGTGTTAGAGTGTTTTGCTTTTCTAAAAAAAAAATATAATGAATCACGGCTGACTAAAAAGGCAACAAAAAAAGAGATCCAATTATATTTTTATTACCCCAAAATCTTCGAACAAAACCAATTCACAAATAACCACCATACACTTTTTGAACAACAGAGGCAACCCCCACAGCACGAGAAGCACCAGTCAGCCACAAAATCCAATAGTTGTCACAAGAAAAAAAGTCTCTCTTCCTCTGACTGACCATGTTTACCTGGCTTGAATTTTTTATATGGTGGCTTCCCGCGTTGGGTGATTTTTTTTCCCAAATGCAGTTCTTTTTAATTATTACTAGGTAGATGAGTTTAAAAACAATTTTAAAGAAATAAAATAAAAAAATAAAAAACATCAAAAACGGGCATTAAAATAAGAAAGGAAAGGGAAAGTACGAGAACGGGAAAGGAGGATCCGTCGGGAAAAGGGGAAAAACCCAAAAAGAGAAAAACGAGAGGAAACAAAACAAAAGGGAATTAGTCAAAGGAAAAAGAAGAAAAGAAAAGGGAAAGATAAACATAAGAAAAAATATGTATAAGTATTTTCGTGCAGTAGAAATAGTGTAATGTAGATCACGGCCAAGGGGAAAGGTAATAGAGATATAAAAACACAGATTCAGAACCCAGGGAATTCACTACAATCATAGACATAATCATCACCCCTTAAACACAACCAATTGCTAATAACCATCACACGTGGGATGTTGAATCTCTTCCCGTCGGATCAACAATGTGTAACCCGGCCACATTTAAACCTTGACTCAGCCAGGTTGTTTTTCCGCGCACACGACCGAGTGTCTAGGGGGAACTTAAATGAAACCCCACCCCCTCCTGGCTCCCTGCAGGGCACCGTGCGGCGGGCTTCACATACCCAACGGCTTGAGACATTCCCCGGATCGCTCTCCTAAAACAGCCGGGACCAATGCATTCAAAGAGGGTCCTAGACCTACCCGGGCCACTGCAACTCTGGGGGAGAGTTTGGCGGGCGTGTCATGAGACCGTCACTAGTGACCATTATGGCACTATAACAACCCTCAGGGATAGTGGCCCAGCCGAAATACCACGCCGAACCAAAGGGAAAAAAGAAAAGGGCCAAGGGCAGGCGTTCCAAGCGCCGGGCCCCGCGTCTGAGAACAATAACCCACACGGGCGAAAATGTGGAAATGCTAAAAGCGACTTGAAAATCCCATTGATGGGGCAGCCTCATGATATACCAAAAAACCGGGCCCTGGTCTAGGAGTCACAAGCGCCGGGTACTTAAATGACGAATTGGGGGTCAACCACAGGGTAAATATGTGCCAAAAACATTTCCAAGGCAAAAAACCCCCCCGAAAACCAGCCCTAAGGGAGGCTGTCAGGGCCCCAAGGAAACTGCCAGCAAGTGAGGCAGGAAAGTGGCTGGAATGGTGTGAGTCCTTCAATCACCTACCACCCCTAAGCTATGGCAAGGGGAAAACGAGCCCCCAGCCGCTCACCCCGAGATCCCGCACCCGCCCCCCCAGTCAGAGGCCAACAGACTGGCGAAAGAGTTCTCTGCAAAAACAGTAGCGAAGCCTCCCACCCTAACTGAGGGCAGACAAGAACCCTACAACCCAATAGACTTGCTCACATCAAGAAAGGCGCCAAACCCCGATAATCAAAAACGTTTCTTTTTCTGAGGGACTAAGAGAGCATATAAAGCCAGTTGAACCCCCCCCGGTTGTGAGGGATCTCGTACCCCAATTTTTTCCCCCGGGGACTGGTAGTGAGTTTGCTTTCCTGAACTCTAAACAAGTCCGGGGGAAATTTCCACTCAAAACCCCAGAGCTGGAAGGGGGCTACCATAGTTCCCATCCCTAAACCAAGGAGCCGGGGAATTTACCCCCCCCCCATCTCTCTCAGCTGTCTCCCAAAGACTGCCGAGGGGATGGTACGAACCGGCCCCGATGGAAAATGGGACCCCACACGAACCCCTCCATGGGTTCCCGGGGGCATGAGCACAGGCACAGCTATCCACGCTCTTGAGCACAAAAAAATGGGCACATCTGGGGTAGTTTTCCCTTTGACCTGGAGGGTTTCGGGCAAGCCCTCTGCAATTCAGGAGAGCCTGACCCAAAAAAAGGAAATCAGAGGAAGTCTTTGGCTTGGATAGGTGATATTTTTACCATAAACAGCCAGAGTCAAATTCCAGCCCTTTTTAAACCATTAATGTCCTTACCCTAAACAAAACCTCCAGTGGGGTGAAAAGATCTCTCCTATGCGAGATCTCGCCCCCCCCCCCCCCATCTCCCACTGACCACATCCCTAAAAAAAGCCCAGCGTTGCGGGATTTGGGGTTTCCGAAAGTGTTGCAGGAGGGGACTAAAGATCTCTGCCCCAAAACCCAAACCCATGGCCTTGAAAAAGAAGTTAAGGCACAATCGAAAATCCGGGGGAATGGATTTGGGAGTGGGTTGGACTACCTCTATTTGGGGAAAGGGACAACCGGGACCCTCTCCTTCCCAAAGGGAGGTCCAGCATGCTTTACCAAAACAAAGGCAACTGCTGTCTGAGAGCAATAAAGGGAAGACGCAAGGGGGCCAGACAAGATATAAGATATTCTATGTACATGCTGTCGGGCCATTTAGACTATCCCTCCCTCGCTCGTTTGGGCATTAAGAGAAAAAAAAAGATATGGAGACAGTCCAAAACGAAGCCCCAGGGGCTTCGGGGGCCCCAAATTGGGGGAAGGCCTCAAAAACCCCCAGTGGAGACAAAACTTTCCCCCCCCGGGCCCCATGATTTTATTAACGGCAAGCACAAATTCTTATCAAAAGGTATCCAGGCTCCCAGGAACACAACCTAAAACATAAAATAGTCAGACGCCATAAAAAGATAAGACTTTTGCAAAAAAACTCCTGGCTGTCTCACACAGCCAGGGTGCTAAAACGCCATCAGCTCAAAAACCCCTACTGGGCCCAAGGGGATGGGCTCCACACACCCTGACTTTTTCGAAGCTCCCGTGGGGAAAACCCCCATAGAGTTCTCGGCATGAGACTGGCAAGAAAAAAAATGAATATTGTACGCCAGCCTAAAGGAGAAACCCAGAGGGTCATTGCAAAACCCATCTCCGGGGAGCAGAACATATTTCACGGATTTATCGGGCGATCCCTTGACCCCCCACTGGAGGGGCCGCTTTTGCAGCAAGGAGCCCAATATCCATGAGGGTAACAGAAACGCCTCCTCGCTACAGGCAAGGGGTTGCTATCATGGGAACTGAGCCCCGTTCCGTGAGGGAAGGACACGTGGGCATACACACAGATCCAAAAGGGGCCGTCAACTGCTCCAGCAGTGCTCCCCCCTACAACATCTACCTTTTGACTCCTCCTCACACTGGCACAGAGGGTTCTTGCCAGGGGAGAAAATTATCATAAAAGGGGTTCCCCGCCAAAAAAATAAGGTCAGAGGCAAAGACTTTTCTACAGATTAGCCAAATCGCAGGGTATGCCCCCAATCCCTGATAAAAATCGAGCGAAATTTTCTTAAAAAAAGTTATGACGGGCCAATCCTTCCCCTGCGTTCACAGAAAAAAACAGAATTCCCCCCCACCAGCTGGCCAGATGCCATTAATGAGCCTAAGTCATGAATAAGAATGACCCAAAAATTTTCTGGACCCCCCTTTGTATACCTCACTTTTGGTCTTTACTCTATGTTATTATGTAACCTCATTTAATTTGTCTTTAGCTGTAATAAATTATACTTAAAAAAATTATTTAGAAAGATATATTTTATTTTCTTTGAAAAATGATAATTTATTTACTATTTTTGTACGGGGCTATATAGTTTACATTATTACATAAAATAAAGAAACAGTGTAAAAGTGCAGTCTACCCTACAAAATTCAGTTTTTTTTGTTTCCCCCCACAAGGGATTCTCTTTAATTAGAGGGTACAGTTATTTTCACTGTTTCTTATTAATTAAGGTTATATAATGGTTTTAAGAAGAAACCAATATGTATTCATTTGTTTCTGGAGGAATTTATTTAAGTTCCGGATTATTATGTATGATTAAGACAAACAAAATTTCTTGTAATTATGTGACTGATAAAGTTAAAAGTTTTAAAATATACAAAGCTAAAAACCCGATTTAAGTCATAACCAAGAGAGAGAGAGAAACGAAACAAGGCCTGGGGGAGATGCTCGAAAAAGGGTTTGTAAAAAATTTTTAAATTCCAGAATAAGAAAAAACATTCCTGTGCTAATATCAATAATAAAAAATTTTAAAATACTATAGATTTATTAAGAAACCTAACAAAAATAATATTTTAGAAACATTGGAAAATCATGGTAAATAGAATATTTCTTCACAGCTAGTGCTGACACGTGCATTGGATCCATTTTGATGTCCTCTGTTTTATTGAGGGTTTAAAACCCTTCAAGGTAAGTGTTATTGAAGTTTAAATAGAAAAATACTATCTATGCAAAATGAGTGTTTCATAAATATAAAAATAATGTATAATATAAAAAATACTCAATCGTATTAATACAAATCTATGCAATTTTTTTGTTTGTAAAATAGTTTTTGTTCCTACAAGAAAATTTGTTATATTGACCCTTTTATTTTTTTTATCATTTCCTAAAATTGAACCATTGTTTCTCTTTTTTTTGGAAAGGGGTTTTGTGTTTTTTTTTCGGGGTTTTGGGTTTGCTCCTGAGAAATCCTTGGAGAGATCCACCAGATTTTAAAACAGGCGCCATCCTTAGGAAACTTGAACTGATACAGGGAAAAAAATGAAGGAAATTAGGAAAGTCTGTACGCCAAAGGGTTTAGGGAAAGGAAACATAAAAAAAAGGGAAAACACACATTTTGGGGGAAATGGGCCTCTGTGTCAATTAAGGGTTTTTTTTGTTTTTACAAGTTTAATGATTTATAATTCAAAAACCAAGAAATGTAAATTTTCAAATTTTTTGATATTCCCTTCTCTCGGGACCCCTAAACTGAAAATTTAAACTCGTAACCCCTTTAGATTATTATATTTTTATAGTGTTGGGTTTATCAAAAAGTTGACTCAGGGAATGAACAGGGGGAGCTCACCTTGACGTTAATTAATTGTGCCCCTCTAGATAAAGCCGAGTGATTTCCCAGAGAAAGGGAATAGTGGCTTGACCATAGAGAGGAAAAAGGGCCAATCGCCACAGGCTATAACCCGGTACCGAAAAAAAAAATCATTCGCACAGAATGCGCCTAGGTTACCCCTGTCATGGGGATTATACAAACCATAGAACGGGGAAAAAGGGGTTGTATGCATTGCGGCAGCCGGAACGCCAAACTTGTACATTACTTGGAATTGCGTGCACAAAGCAATTCCTAAAACAAACCCGCAGAACCAGCCGTCGTGCTGGTAAAGAGATTATGCGAGTTTCTACACCAGGCTAAGGAGGCCTGCTGGCAATCCCAGCCCCGGTAAGCACCCTATCAACAAACAAAAGAGACACCTAAAAAGCTGACACAGGCCGGGGCCCTAGTGAAAGGCCCCGGGGAGCCAGAATTTTCAAATCCAAGCAGCAGCACAACCGGGGCCCTAACCTCCCGGGGTAGTACAGTGGTAACGTGTCGCCTCTCATCCCAGGGGGCGGCATTTTGAATTGCAATTTTTTGCCTGGAGGTTACTGCGTGGTGGGCACCACGTGGGTAAGGGGCTGGGTTTAGCCCAGTCGCCCACTGACACCGTGAGCGGCGGCTTTGTCGACACAGGCCGGGCTCCCCTCATGGCATAGCCCGGGCGAAGCTAAATTTTGCATTCAGACTTATCTTACCTTACCGGGGATAAGTGAAAGGCCCGACGGCCAGAATACATTTAAAAAAAACGAAAAGGGGGTTTTGGGAGGGTGAAAAGGGGGAAGGGAAAATTAAGAAAGTTTACAGTGGTTAAGATGTTGTTTGCCCAGTCAAAAATGGCTCGTTCTTCGCCCCCAATCTAGCGCAAAGAAATCGCGGCCAAGGCCGCTTCTCCTTCCCCTGGAAAAAGACATTCATCATCATCATCAAGGGGCTAAGGGCCGAGGGGGGCGCATGGCCGCATCCACCCTTCGCTTCCAGCCACGAGGACCCCTCGAGGCGAGTCTCCAGGCAGGCACACGGCCCATCTCTATTTTCCCTCACGAAGGTCTCGTCGAGCTGCCCAAGCCTGATCTCCTAGGACGCCCCACAGGTCTCCTCCACCCAGGGTTGTCTCGCAGAGAGACAACCTGGTGGCAGGGTCGTCCATAGGGAGCGAGTTTAGGTGGCCATATAGCCTGAGTTGGCGACCCCGGATTATGCAAGTACAGGTCCCAGGGCCAGTTCACGGTGTAACCGCCGTTGGGGGACACGTGGTCCTGCCAACTGTACCCCATGATTCCGACGAAGGACTTGTTACAAAAGGCATCAAGGCGAGACTCCAAGGCACTGGATAGCGTCCAGGTTTCGCTTCCATAGAGCAAACTGGAAGTATAAAGGCCTTGAAGAACGCAGCTTGGTCCTTCTGCATAGGTACCGACTCTCCAAACGCTCTTGTTGATCGAGTCATGGCTCCTGTTGCCAGACCATCCGTCTACTGACTTCCTGGTCTGACAACCCAGAAATTGGACTACGCTCCCAAGGGTTATGTAAAACTTTGTGACTTCAACGTCCTGCCGCAAGCATGGATGACTGAACGGGTTCCCTAACAGGCCCCAAAGTCCTGAATCTTGGTTTTGGTCCAGGAGACCTCTAAGCCTAGGGGCTTCGCCTCATTGCAAAATGCATCAAGAGCCGCCACAAGTGACTCCAAGGACTCAGATAGGATGGCAAACATCGTCGGAAAAGTCAAGGTCCGAGACCTTAATATTCCCTAGTGTTGCTCCGCACTGACTTTGGCTAGTAGCTCTGCCCATTATCCAGTCCATACAAGTGTTGAAAAGTGTGGGTGCAAGGACACAGCCTTGCCTAAACCCCGATTAACAGGGAAGAAGTTCGACATACCCCACCACCACTTTACAGCACTTTCAGTACCATTTATAGAGGCTTGCTATTAGGCCAATAATCTGTGTCGGAATTCCCCGAGCCTCAGGATCTCCCATAGCGATTCCCGATGCCCCGGTCAAACGCCTTCTTGAGGTCGATGTAGGCTGCGAGAACCCGACGGCGTTTCCACAATTACTCGAAGCGCTAGTATAAAACGGTCTATTGTGGACTTGCCAGGAGTAAATCCAGACTGCTCCGGTCTCTGGTGCCTCAGTAGGTGGTTGCGGATCCGTTTCAGAAAATGTGAGCGGAACCTTGCCTGGTATGCTGAGCAGTGTAAGCCACGGTAGTTGCTACAGCCCCATCGATCCCCTTTCCCTTCCAGAGGGATGACCACGCCCCTCAGCAGGTCAGGGGGAAGGGTACCAGACTGCCAAATGGCAGTCAGGACTGTATGCGGCCCCGAGCCATAGGTTCCCCCCCAGCCTTTAGCAGTTCAGCAGGGATATCACATATGCCTGCAGCTTCCCACTCTTCAGCTGGAATCGCCAGCCTAACCTCTGTTAGGGTAGGAGGTTCCTCGCTGATGGTGGGTCCGGCACAGGCATGAGACATCGCTTGCATCCAAGCTAACTTTTGGAGGATCCACCTGGTACAACTGTTAAAAATACTCAGCCCAACGTTCACAAACCCCAACATGTCTGAGATGATCCGTCCATCCGCTGATGGGAAATGCAGTCATCTGTGAGGAGGGCTTAGGGTTCAGTTTTCAGGGCTTGGTAGGCAGGGCGAAGGTCATTTACCAAGAAATGGCCTTCGACCCCCTCAGCAAAGGGTTTCCCGATGAAACTGTTCCTTGTCCCCTTTTCAGCAGTGTCCGAGCCCTGCGCACCATGAACGACGCAAGACTGATCCCCTTTTAGCCGGCCTGCGAAAACGCTTCAGTGGCCTCTAATGTCTCCAGGGAGATGGTATTCTGCCTTGTCCCTTTGGGGGTACGCCAATGGACCCTGAGCTGCTTCGAGTGTTACGCGCTTGAAGGACTCCACAGAGCAACTGGATCCGTCAGGTTTCTGGTTTCTGAGAACGGTCAGAGACTGCCGTGGGGAACCACGGGCACATCCTCCCCCCTTAGTCTGTCCAAGTGAAACACCTTAGGGTGGCCACTGGAGGGACGGGGAGTTTTGAAGTGGACCGCAGGGTAGCCACAAGCAGCCTATGGTCCGGTGCCACAGAACTCAGCACTCCGGTAAACCCTGCAGGTTCTGGAGGATCCTCCATCGCGTGCTGACAAGAATGTGGTCGATCTCCTTGGCCACTGTACCCGTATCGCTGTACAAGTCCAGTGATGCGAGTTGGACGCTGGTACCAAAGGGGCCAGAGATCCTCATTTTCTGGACCTAGCAAAGTCCCGGAGGGAAAGGGGGCTATTCTCGCTGCTGGGATCAGCTCCCGAGCCATGGGGGCCGACAGACATTCGTAGCCAGCTCGGTCACAGCCGGAACCGCATTGAAGTCGCCCAGAACCCAAAGCGAAGTCTCGCCGGGGGCAATCGTCTGCCACAGATGCGAGTTTGGACGCCCCTTTCACATCGGTTTTATGTACATCAGTAGGAGCGTATACAGCAAAAAGAGACATGAAGCCAAAAGCATGCTTTAGTTCAATGCCATGATACGCTCATCAACCGGGGGTCACCTCGATACCGCAGGCTGAAGTCGACTGGAGATGGCTATGGCTACACCCTGGAGGTGGTGACCATCGCTGCGGCCCGCCCCGTAGTAGGTGGAACCACCCCCACTGATCGTGCCGCTACCAGGTCTTTCACCTCGAGAGGGCAGCCCCTCAACTCCCAGTCGCTTCAATTCTCGCGATAGCAGAGGTAACCGCTCATCCTGCCGCAAGGACCAGATGTTCCCAAACGCCTACCCGGAAAGCACGCCTGAGGTTAAGCCTCGGGTGGTCACTCCGGGTGCACGCCACCCCTGCCCCCCCACCACAAGCCCCAGAAAAAAGGGGTCGGCAGGCAGTGGGACCGCCAATCCACCAGTGGGGTTCCCGAGGGCTTTCCCCCACAAGCTTCATGGTGGGTTGGCGCCTGCCGGGGCGCAGGCGGGACGAGTAACCTCGCTCCAACCTGCACCCCGAAATTTGCCCTCCCAGCGGGACCCCAGCCCGCCTTACTTGCTGGGTGGGAGGGAGAACACCCCTCCCCCCAGCTTTCCATTTTTTCAAAGACGTTGCCAGAGGGTCATTCTGGGGGGAGGAGGACTGGCAAGGCCCACCTCCCCGAGCCGCCCCATTTCCCCCGGGTGGCTAGGGGGCAGGAGTTGGTACGAAGCCAGAGCGTGTCCCCCACGCCGGTGGGCCATAACTCCGTACCTCTGGGGCCTCCTGCTGCTCCGAATCCCCCCCAGATTTAGCCTGGGTACCGCCCAAGGTACCCAGTTACCCATGGGTGGCCACGGGAGCACTGCAGAAGTCTTAATGATGGAGAGGCTGTGACCGGCAGGGAGACTTTTGCAGAAGCTGTCCCTTTTTCGCACTGGGCTAGCCAGGGGTGGAAGCTGCAAGCGGGAAGGCATGCAGCACTTAACACTATCTAGGCTACCACACCATCGCTTCACATCACCATGCACGTGAAGCACCCACCCATAAAAACAACGGGCAACACCCGCGAGCGAATCATGTCTAGCTAAGTGGGTACAGTCGTCGGCGTAAAGAAACGTCAATGAATCGGGAAATGTGGGTCGAGGAGGTCGTTGTGTATAATATGTATAGTGTTGTGCTGATTATGCTGCCTTGAGGTACACCTGCGTGCATTTGAATGGTGTCTGAAATTTTGCCTTTAAATTTTAGCTTTAATTTACGGTCATCCAAGAAGCTGCAAAGCAGTTCTTGGTGCACGAGGAAAATTAAATTTTGTGCACAGTTTATACTTCAGGCCAGCATGCCAGACCGTGTCGAAGGCTCGCTCCACGTCTTTGGTTACGAGAACCGTCTTTAGTCTCCTTCTTTGTTGTTAGACGTAGTTTTCGTATGTTTTTTTGCGTCCATTTGCGAACGGTGAGCGGAGCCAATGTTTTGAAGAGAGTGGGCATGGTTGATCCGAGATAACCTGCCTAGAGTCAATTTATTCTTTTCTCATAAAA
>NW_023658472.1:71933-84757 GCF_015228065.2 Penaeus monodon | reverse complement strand
AAAAACCAATAAAAAAACCTTTTAGAAGAAAAAATTAAGAAAACATAATTATAATAAAAAAAAAAAAATAGAAAAACAATTGCGTGATTCTTTAAAAAAAAAATCATAAAATAAGTTACTTTCTCTCGCTGTAAAGGAGATATTTTAAAAAGAATGAGTAAGTAAAGAGAACCATAAGAAAAAAAAAAATAAAATAAAACTAATTTTAAAATACAAGAGGCAAAAAAAGGTAAAAGAAAGACTCGCAGCAAAGGTGTAAGTAAACGTAAAATGCATGAAAAAAAAGCCAGCAAAAAAACATAGATAAAAATAAGGGTAGAATGAGGCGGGGATCTCAATAGAAGTTTAATTTTAAAATGTACAAAAACGTTAATAAACGTAAAATCCATGTAAATAAAGCCAGCATAAAACATAGATAAAAATAAGGGTAGAAATGAGGGAAGTGGCCGGCTGTGCTCGACTCGCCCTGTGGATTACGGTAGGATGCGGGGTAGGATGAGAGCAGGAGAGGATGGGGTTTAATGGTAGAAGGTAGGGCAAACGGGAAAAAAGGGAAATGGAAAAGAGGGAAATCAGCGTAGAAAGAAAAGGGAAAAAGGAAAGCGAAGAAACTAGAAAGGTGCAAATAGGAGGGATAGAGGGGAAATACAGCAGGATATATAATAAATAAATATATATAATATATAAAAAATTACAATATATTCATATATATATATATATATATATATATATATATATATTTATATATAAAATATATTTTATATATAATATATATTTAGACATATATATTATATATAAATAAATAATATATAAAATATATATATATATTATATATATATAATTAATATATTATATATATATATATATATTTTATGTACATGCACAAATACATCATCATCATCAAGGGGCTAACGCCAAACGGGGGGCGCATGGCCGCATCCACCCTTCGTTTCCCAGCCATGAGAATCCCTCGAGGCGGGGTCTCCAGGCAGGCCCACGGCCCATCTCCCATCTGGTGTCCTGGTTCATCTTCGTCCCTGTCGTACTTTTCTTCCTGGTTATCAGGTAATCTGTCCGTCCTCGACGTCCACACGTCCTCGAATGTCTCGCACAGGCCCTCCTTGACTTCGGATTCATCTAGACTTCCTCTTTAGTCCTCCTCCAGGCCTAACTCTGTGGCGTCCTCGTCCACACGTCCTCACAAATCTCGTCCATGTCCTTCTCGTTGGCATGCTCGTCCTCGTCCTCTTAATCATCATCTGGACACGGGCGTCAGGGCAGGGGCGGCAATTCATTGGGCTGATACCTGCGCAACGAGCTCCTGGAGTTGACTGGATCTGCGGGCGTCCGCCAGGCGTGGGCCCATCCACAGCATCCGGGGGGGATGGTACCTGCACGGCAAATTTCCCTGGCCTTCGAGGATTACGAGCGTTCTCGGAGGCGGGCCCATCCACTCATGGGCAGCTTAATACCTGCTCTGAAGAAATCCGGTCCACAGGCCTATGGCAAATCATCCGATGACGTCCTTCCCACAGCATCCTAAGGTGCCCAGTTCTGCAGCAGGGTCCTCCTTCGGTGCCGTGTCGGCTATCGTCGGCCCGACTGCAATATATAGTCGGGGAACCAGATCATAAAACATAAGGCCCAGATAGCAAGAGAAAAGAAAGGCAACAGGAAGAATGGGTGTTAAGTCCCAATAGCCGGTTATTTAAAAAAAACTTGCAGTTTTATTTTGGGTTTTAATTTATTTTCGTCTTTTTTTTTCGTTTTGTGTTTTATTTCACAAAGATAAAGAAGAAAATAAGAGAGGGAGACGTCAGTAGCGATCCGCATGGACCTGGCTTGAACTAACAACTGTCTTTGATAGATATGAGAGTAGAAGAGGGAAACAACAAAGGCAATCCGCAAGGATTTATTTGAACCAACTGTCGTCACACAGAGAGGAAATATATGTCAGCGAGTCACTCATCACGACTATCAAAATTGTGGGCTAAAGAGATACATCATAGAATTTACGCCCGGGACTAAAACAGCAGCAAAACCCCATTAATGAAAATGTTTCAGTGTCTTTTGTTCAGCTGGATGAGTGAGTGGTTAGTAATTGGTGCGGCGTGTGTGTGTGTCTATGAATGAGCGTGAATGAGAGTGAAGCGAAGTGATTTCACACAGAGAATGAATCACAAACACGAAAATTAACGTTCACTATAACAAAAAATGAGGTAAATTAGCAATGCTAGCTATATAAAATTATTTCAACTACCCCATTGAATTCAACATATAATGATATGCGACAGAATGTGCACATCATGTCCCATCATCCTGGGAGACTTCAAAGCTCGAGAGGATGCTGATCATGGGCCATGGCCTTCCAGTTTTGGACACTTTGGAGTTGGCAAGATCAACGAAAATGGGAAATGTGTGCTGGAGTTCTGCTCCTAAAAAGGCATTCCCGTGCCCAAACCCTCAATTCCAAGCAAGCCCAAAAACAAGGTGAAATTTGGCGCCCTCCCCTCTAAAAAGCACTGGCATCAGCGGGACATGACCCTTTGATCTGACGTCCCAAAACATCAAGTTTGGCCATAACCCGCACATACCCAGCGCGGGCGGGGCAAAAATGACAAACTCTTTTCTGCTGCAAGACGGGGGCCCAACCCTTTAAGAAACCCCAAGCCCCAAAACAGAAAACCCAAAAGGCATCAATACCACCAGCAGAAAAATTCCAGAGAAGTTAAAGAATTTGCCAAGCCCCTCCTAGAATTTCTGTCTGTCAAACCCCCAAAGCCCCGCTCGCCTCTGAAAAAATTAGACCACTTCCAGAAGGCCTTAAAAAACAGCCTTTGAAACCCTTTGGGGAAAAAAAAACTAAAAGAATTTTTTTGATCCCAAGCCCAGCAAGAGGGCCCTTTGTCATTGATGCAAAGCGTGGCCTTTGTGAATAAAAGCACTCCCATAGGGGAAAAACCCCGGCAAGCACTCAGAGCAGCTAGAATCAAAGTGCAACAGACTGAAAAGACAGGGGCCCTTTAATTTTGGCAAACGGGCCAGCCCCCCCTCCAGTCTGCACCCCCCCTCGGGCAGAATGTACAAAAGGCATAAAGACGGGCCTGGGGCCAACACAGAGAAAAAACAGCCCCACCCCGGGCCACCGAGGGGGGGTACTCAAGAACCAGGGGGGGAGGTACCCCAAAGACCACCAGAGGGGGGGGTAAATAAACTGCCCAAGGAAAGCGGATGGATATGTGGGGTGGAACTTTATTCGAGCTCTACCCCAAGGAGAACCCAGTCCCCTTCCCTCACCCCCTTGATGCCATTAAACCCTGCCCATCATGGGGGAAATTTGATGCTAAACCCCAACCCCTTGTTTTTGAACTTCCCCAAAGAAATCGACAGTTTAGCTATGGAAAAGACCTGGAAATGAGCCCATCAAGGGGTGCAAAGAACCTTTACATAAAGAATGCCAAAGATCTCCCCCTCAAACAAGAAAAAGGGTGACAGGGGGGTGACTGAAAAGCTACAGAGCTATACTCTCCTGGCATCGTAGGGAAAACTCAATACCCGTTTTTGGGGCTTGTGTATTTCTAAAATTTGGCTGGGCATGCTCCCCCAGCACAGTGTGGCTTCCAAGCTGTACGCTCTACAGGGACATGATTTCCCCCTACTTCAACATCAGGAAAAATCCCAAAGGAAAACAAAAAGCCCCCTACATAGCATTCCTAGACCTGCCCAAGGCCTAGTCAGCAGGGGAAGAGTTTATTCATCCCCCCAAAGACTGGTTGCCCTCCAAACCTCCATTTCATCAAATCCTTTCATGAGGACATAAAGGGAAAAAAACCCAAGTATGAGGGCAGCATTCCAACCCTTTTAAACATCAAGAATGGAGTCAAGCAAGGTTTGGGCCCTTTGCCCCCACCCTTTTTGGCATCTTCTTGGGCCCGGGTCATAAAGCAGCTTTTGGAACTGAAAACCGAAGGGGGTTTGTAAATAGGCACCAGATAAAATGGGCCCTTTTTTAACCGGGCTCTTTGAAAGCAAAAAAAAAAAAATTAGGGAGAAAAAAATTTGGGACATGTTTTTTTGCTGCTGCTGTCACTTCGAAATCGGGAGAAAGAACCCCAAATGCCCCCCAGGGGGACGGGTTTTTCCCCAGGCATGCAAAGACCCCCCCCCGGACCCCTTGGGCAATCACCCTGAAAAAAAACCAACGTGCGGGAGCCCAGGATGTGGTACTGCACCAGACATCTGTCCTGATGACCCCCAACTCAAAGTCGTAAAACCCGTTCACATCCCGGGGGACCCATCATCAGGGGAAACCCTTTTGTCCCCTTGATGCCAAAAGGTTTCTACGAACTCAGGACCCCCCTCACCAACCCTCGGGGGAAAACCCCAAAATTGAAAAACCCCAACCAAGATGGTAGTGTCAACGATGCATCGTCAGCCGCCCCAATTGCGCTAAAAAGACGTCAAAAAAGCGTGACATGGAAACCCCTAGACATCGAACCCCGGATCTCCACAAACGCTGAAGTTTGGGTGAAGAAAAGATCCACCCCGGGGCCAACAAAAAAGGGGGACAAGGGGGGGAAGGGGGGTATCCCACTCCGGGCAATTCAAAAAAGTCAATTTGCATTAGTGGGGCGAGACTCCATTCCCACATTGGACAACTAGCCATGAGCGAAAAAAAGTAAATTTTCCTCTAGACTGGCGCAAATTCCATATTTTGACATCGAAAAAGGGGGCCATTTACTACTACTACTGTGTGTGTGTGTGTGTGTGTTGTGTGTGTGGGTGTGTGTGTGTGGTGTGTGTGGGTGTGTTTGGTGTGTGTTTGTGTGGGTGTGGGGGGGGTTTTTAAAATATTTTTTATGTTGTGGGGGGTGTGTGTGTGTGTGGGGTTTTGGTGTGTGTGGTGTGTGTGTGGGGTTGTGTGTGTGTGTGTGTGTGTTTTTGTGTGTGGGGTTTTTAAAATATATATATATTTTATATTTTATATATATATATATATTTTATATAATTTGGGGTGTGTGTGGGTTGTGGTTTAATTATGTTGTATGTGGGGTTGTGTGTGGGGGGTTTTGTGTGTGTGTGTGTGTGGTGGTGTGTGGGGTGTGTGTGTGTGGTGGTGTGTGTGTGTGTATGTGTGTGGGGTTTTTTAATTATATAATTTTGGGTTTTGTGTGTGGGTCTATATTATTTTGTTTTATATATATATATATATATATATTTTTATATATTATATATATATTTAAAAATACATCACCCAACACACCCCACACACACACCAAAATATCTTTTATATATATATATATATATAAATAAAATATATATATACTTTATATATATATACACACACACCCCAAAACACACCCCAAACCCGACAAAATATATAATCAAAATCACACACACAAAACACCCCACACCCACACCCCACACACACACACAACACACCCCCACACACACACACACAAACACACCCCCACACACACACACACAAAATTACATTATAAAATAATATATATATAATATATTATATATTTTATAAAATTTATAATAATATATATATAAAGGGAAAACAGATAAACCGGTTTACAGGAACAGTATTTTTATTGCGGGACTTTTCGGGTTTTAAAGTTCGTCCCCCTTTTATAAAATAAATTAGCTGCAATACAACAGGGAACCATAAAAAATAAGGGTCTAAAAACAATAAAATAATTCTTAAATTGAAAAATATACATTACTGTGAGAAATATTTAATTAAATAAAATGTACAAAATATAAGAGAATGATGCGGGAAACCCCCGGGCATTTTTCATTTTTCCCGGGGAAAATTATTGGAACATTGGGATGTATTTGGGAAAAAGTAGGGTGTTTTTAGACAGGGGCAACTATTTTAGTTAGGACGGAAACAATTCGATGGGCCCGGGGGGGTTTTAAAATTTTATTGAGCCCTTTTTTCCCTCCCTTCCCTATCCACAAAAATTTCAAATGGGGAGGTCAGAAGCACAGGATGGGTTTAAACCCATTGTTTTGAAATTTATGTCTAACCAAACTAGGTTTTACTGTTTTACAATGGGTTTACGTACTGGGGGAAATTATGGGGTTTTCCCCATGGGCTTCCCCTGTATGAAAACCCCCCCTTAGGGTTTATCTGCCGAATTAAAAGATTTCCCAGAAATCTTTTAATGTAAGCAGCATTGCAAACTATTTCACTTTAAACTAAATATCCGAAGTAAATTTGTTTCCATTCTCCAAAAAAACATCAATGAATTCACAAAACATGATACTTTCCAATTTTTTTTTTAAAAAAAACCCAAAATTTGAATTTCCCCGTGCTGACAGTTATATTTAAAGGCCCTTTTTATGTTTTCCAATCTATTCACAAAAAGTCCCCCCTTACTGAAACAATTTGAAATCATCATTGAAACTTTTTGTTCAACACAACCCCTCACGTTAAAAGGCCTTTTAATAAGGTACAATTTAAAAAATTTCTAGAAATTTCCACTAATGATATAACATTCCCTTTTTTGATGGCAAATTAATAAAAAAGTTGATGGAGTGGCTATGGGGGAGTTTTCCTTTGGGGCCCAAAACTTGCAAAAAAATTCTGTGTTTTCATGAAAAGAGATGGCTCACAAAAATTTCCCCCCTGCTTTAAAACCCTCTCTTATTATAGATATGTTTTTACGGGTACCTTTCTTTTTTTTTAAATCACCCGCTACAATTTTAGAAAATTCCCGCAGGATATGAACAGTCGGACAAGAATGTCAAATTTTTCTTGTAGTTTTTAAAACCAATGGTAAACTTTTCCCTTTTTTGGGGGTTTTAGCTAACCAGAGATAAAAAATAGTTTTCAAACCCACAGGAAAAAATAAATAAAACAGGCCCCCCACAAAATTTTTGATTCCTTCATTCCTATCAAGTACAAAACAATTTGATAAATACCCCTTTTCAATAGACATACCCCAAAAAATCAATTCTATCAAATTCAAAAAGGAAATAGATTTGTGTGTGGTTGTGGCCCCCGCTTCCCGACTGGGGAAATTTAAACAAATACGATTATATATTATATATATATTATATATCATAATATATATATATTAAAATATATTATCCCTAAATATTATTTTTTTATATACATATACCAAATTATGTGTGTGCGCAATTTTGGGATAATTAATTTTATATATATATATATATATTAAAATATATATTTTATATTTTTATTTATATATATATATTATATATATATTTATATATAATATTTTGTTTGTTGGTGGGGTTTTGGGGTGGGTGTGTGTGTGTGGGGTGTGTGGTGTGTGTGGGTGTGTGTGGTGTGTGTGTGTGTGTGTGTGTGCGTGCGCGTGCGTGCGGTGTGGTGTGCATATACGGTGCGCAGGCCAACCCCCCAACACAACCCCCCCCACACACACCACACACACACACCACACACACAAAAACACACACACACCAAAACACACCACCCCCCCACAACACACACACCAAAACACCAAAACCCCACACAATACACCGCACCCCACACACACACACACCACACACACCCACACACACACACCACAAAACACACACCAACACCCCATCCCCACACCAAAAAAAACACAACCCATAAAAAACACACCCACACACAACCCCACACAAAACACGCACCACCCACCAAAAACACCCACACACCCCACACACCCACACACAAAACCCCGCACACACACACAAAACACACGCACCACACACACACACACACCACACCACACACACACACCCCCACACACACACACACCCACCCCACCCCACACACACACACACACACACACACATATACATTTGTGACATCACCGATTAGGTGTTTGACGAACTACTTGGAGCCATGTTCACATCATGTAGTGGACTGGGTCTTTATACTGGGGTGGCTGACTAATGATCCTTCCCTCAGGGGAGTAGCTTAGGTAATCATTGTTTGGGGGTTCTCAGGCCACCATACATCAAACGATAGACTCACCCAATACCCTATTTAGGTTTTGACTTTCCCAAAATATGCGAATCCGTGTGGTGTGTGCTCACGTGCATACACGGGCTATGTTGTGTGCATGAATGCACACACACACACACACACACACATATATATAGTATATATATATGTCAAAAAATACTTGCAAGGGCTGGATTAAAACTTCACACCCCGTCCAAGCAGCTGTCCTTCTCCATGGGTAGGACGCAGATGTCACCCCGGGTTTCTCTTTTTGCACAGGGATAAACATCCGCCCTCGAAGGGAACCGCCCCCTAAAAGGATACGTCCCCTAAAGGGAGAGGGAGAGACACGGCAGACAAGCCAAGCACATAGGGTCCAGTTCCACCATCTCGCCCTCCACCCCGGGGACATGGGGGTCTCTTGGGGGTCACATCTACCTCAGTAATAAACCAGCAAGTTAAGACCGCTTTCTTTGACCGTCCATCTCTCTGGTCGCTTTCATCTGGTGACGCGGTGCTCCCCAAACCTCACGTGTCGCTTACAATATATAATATTATATATATATATATATATATATATATATATATATCTATATATATATATATATAATATGCATGTACACACAGATAAAACAGATATAATGTATATAATACATATAAAATATATAATATACATATATATACAAAATATATATATATATATATTTTATATAATGCATTCAAAAATATAACAATAATATAACATATATATATATAAATAATTAACATATATATAACATACATATATAAGTACATATATATATACATACATATATACGTATATATATACATATATGTATATATAAAAAAAAAAAAGAAGAAAGAAAGAAAAGCATGTTTACATATATATACATTACATATATATAATAATATATATATATATATATTTTATAAATATATATATATTATATTTTAAATATGTGTGTGTGTGTGTGTGTGGTGTGTGTGTGTGTGTGTGTGTGTGTGTGTGTGTGTGTGTGTGTGGTGTGTGTGTGTGTTTTAATATATTATATATATATATATATATATATATATATATATATAATATATATATAATATAGTTAGATCAGGTCGAAAGGAGGCGAGGAGCTTACTGCAGGAGAAAAGCCACTGTGACATCCTCCCTGACTCCACAGGGAGGATGTCCTATCTTGCCTTCTGACAAGGGTAACTCAGTGGGGTCCAGGGCCGTGCCTCCTACCTGCAGAAGGCCGTGACTTGTTGGATGATGCCTCCACCTATGTCCCAAGCCAGCGCCCCCGAGAACGCATTGCTGCTACCTTCCACCGTCGCCTGAAAGAGTTAGCACCTATTTTCCAGGACAAATGTTCAAGGTTCAAGGTCATCAACTGGCTGTGCCTCTGCACCCATTATCTCCTCCCGGGGATCTGTAACGCACCCTCCTGCAGCTTGCTGGCGAAGTCTCTCCGTGGTCCGGGGGTTTGTCTCCCCGGGCGATCATGATGAGCTTGGATGTCGCCCCCTGTTCACCAAGGTCCCGTTTGATGACGTTCTCGCTTTCCTTCAGAGGGGGCTCCTGCAGAGGATCTTCGTCTCCATCTGCCCACCGCTAAATTTCTTCTGTGTGTGGAGTCTAATTCCTTTTCCTTTGAGGTCGCTTCTACTCGGACATTCGGTGGTGCAATGGCTCCCCCCTGCTCCAGTCTTGGCAAACCCGTTCAGGGAATTTCTTCGAGTCTGAGCCTAAACCCCCTTATCTCCCTTCGTCCTTCGGTTTGATGAAATATGTCATCATCTATGCTCTTGGCCTCATGACCCTCCCCTCCTTCCAACGATTCAAGGTGGAATAGGAGGATGATAACAAGCTCCCTTTCTTAGACACCCTAGTTCATCCTCTGCTGATCATTTTCCATATACAGGAAGCTGTGCACAGTGGTATGTACATACACTTCTCGAACCATCCTCTCCAGGAAAAGAGAGGAGTTGCCCCCTTGCTGTTCCTCCGCACCCCCCCATCTGCAACACCCAGTGCCTGGATGGAGAGATTGATTTCCCTGCGTCGTTCGTTCGTACTCTACCACGACTCCTCTCCTAAAGTGACTCCTCACTTGCCGGTCTTCAACCTGCCCTGCACTGAGAAAATTACTCTCAACGTGGCCCTCTTCACCCTCTCAAAGCACCACACACACACACAACACACACACAAAATAATATGTGTGTGCTACACATACACATACACCACAACACACACACACACACACAACACACAAAACCCCAAAAATATATATATATATATATAATATAATATATATATATAATATATTTATATATATTACTATTATATTTATTTACATATATTTATATATATGTATATATTTTATTATATATATATATATATATATATATATAAAATATGTATATGTATAGCATATGTATACAATAATATATATAATGTATAAATGTATATTATATACATATTATGTATTGATATATGTGTGTATATGTGTGGTATGGGTCGTTCCCCCTGGGCCCCCCCCACCCAGGTTGTATCGCAAAGAGACAAATTGATGGTCAGGGTCATTCACAGGAAAACGAGCTAGGTGCCCCTATAGCCTGAGTTGGCGATCACAGATTATGCAAGTAACAGGTACCATGCCAGTCTCACGGGGTAGCTGTTGGCTGGACACATGGTCCTGCCAGCTGTATCCCATGATCCGGCAAAGACAAGACTCCAAGGCACTAGATAGCATCCAGATTTGCTTCCATAGAGCAAAACTGGCAGTATCAATGCCTTGAAGACATGTAGCTTTTTCCTCCTGCATACGTACAGACATCTCAAATGCTCTTTTTGATCGATTTCATGTCGCCAGACATCCATCTGCTGATTTCCCCTAACAGGCCTCCAAAGTCCTGAATCTGGTCTTGGTCCAGGCCCTAAGGGCTTTGCCTCATTTCCCAAAAGCATCAAAAGTCACCAGCAGTGACTCCAGGGAGTCAGATAGGATAGCAACATCATCGGCAAAGTCAAGGTCTGAGACCTTGATATTGTCCAGTGTTGTCCACACTGACTTTGGCTAGTAGCTCTCCCCATTATCCAGTCCATACAAAGGGGTTTAAAAGTGTTGGTGCAAAGAAACAGCCTTACCTCACCCTGAATTAACATGGAAGAAGTTTGACAGGCCCCCCAAAACACCTTACAGCGCTTTTAGTACCCTATATAGGTTTGCTATTAGGCCAATAATCTGCGTCGGAATTCCCCTGAGTCTTACGATCTCCCATAGCGATTCACGGTTTCACCGAGTCAAACATCTTCTTGAGGTCGATGAGGCGGGAAGCAACCCACGACCAAACTCATGACGGCATTCCACAATTACTCAAAGCGTTAGTTTTTGGTCTAATGGGATTTGACAGGAATGAATCCAGACTGCTCCAGTCTCTAATGCTTAGTAGGTGGTTGCAGATTCGTTTCAGAAGAATGTGGGTGAAAACTTGCAGTGACCACGCTCCTCAACAGGTCAGGGGAATGGTACCAGACTGCTAGATGGCAGTCAAAACTGTATGCAAGCCCTGAGCCCTAGGTTCACCCCAGCCTTTAGAAGTTCAGTAGGGATATCACATATGCCTGCAACTTTCCCACTTTCAGCTTGGAAATCGCAAACCTAACCTCTGTTAGGGTAGGAGGTTTCCCTTTCTGATGGTGGGTCCGGCTCAGGTATTGTGACATCGCTTTCATCCAAGCAACGTTGGAGGGTCTACCTGGTACAACGGCACAAAATACTCAGCCCAAAGTTCACAAACCCCAACATGAACTGTCAATCCACGTTTGGACTGCAGTCATCTGCGAAGAGGGCTTAGAGTTCAGCTTTCTTGGTAGGGAGGGCGAAGGTCGTTTACCAAGAAATGGCCTTCAATTCCCCAGCAAGATTCCTGATGAACCGTTCCTTGTCCCTTCTCAACAGCATCCGAGCCCTACATACCAAAGAGCGACACAAAACCTGATTGCCATTCTGCCGAGCCATGCGACACGCTTCAGTGGCCCCCATTGTCTCCAGGGAGATGGAATTCTGCCTTTTCCTCGGGCTTATGGCCCAAAGGACCCCCGGGCTGCTTCTGGTGTTTTGCGCTTGAAGAACTCCCACAGAACAACTGAGTCCATCAGGTTGACAAGTTCTTGTGAATCAGTCAGAGACTGCCATGGTGAATCCAATGGCACACTCCTCCTCCCTCAGTCTGTCCAAGTGAAACACCCTTTGAGTGGCCAACTGGAGGGACAGGGGTTTGAAGTGGACCATAGGGGGGCCACAACCAGCCCATGGTCATTGCACAGAAATCGGCACTCTGGATCCTTTATCACATGCTAACGGGAATGTGGTCGATCTCCTTGGCCGCTGTACCTATATCGCTATACCCTGTCCAGCGATGCGGGTTGGAGCGCTGGTACCAAGAGCCAGAGATCCTCATTCTCTGGGACCTATCAAAGCCCTGGAGGAGTTTACTCTCGCTGCTGAGATCAGCTCCCGAGCTATAGGGGCCAATGGATATATCATAGTCAGTCGGCCCAAGCTGGATACTGCATTGAAGTCACCCAGAAACAATGTGAATATCTCGCCGGGGGCAATTGTCTGCCACAGATCAGGGGTTGGCATAGAACGTATCTTTCACATCGAGTTTGCAAACATCAGTAGGAGCATATACAGCAATAAGAGACATGAAGCCAGAGGCAGCTTCAGCCTCAATACAATTTTACACTCATCAATTAGTGTCATCTCAACTATGCGGGGTGAAGTCGGCTGGAGATGGCTATGGCTACGCCTGGAGGTGGTGGGCCATCGCTGTGGCCCAACCATAC
>NW_023658472.1:59433-69433 GCF_015228065.2 Penaeus monodon | reverse complement strand
CACACACACACCACCACCACCACATATATATAACTTTATATATATATATATATAATTATATTATATATATCTATCTATCTATCTATCTATCTATCTATCTATCTATCTATCTATCTATCTATATACCTATGTGTGAGTGTGTGTGTGTATATATATTTGTATATATATATATATATATATATATATATATATAATATATATTTATATATGGCAACCTCCCATGACCAGGACTCGGACCAGAGGACCAACCATGCCACACTACCCATAACAGGAGTGTGCAACTAGGATCTAACTAACTCCATAGACATTACCTATCTATTCATACATAGGTAATGATAGCGAGGTTCTACACACACTCCCCGTTGATACTCGGTGGAAATTGGTTTAGAAATTCGAAATCGAAGTCCTCCGGTTCCTCTTGGAGTAACCTAGATTCGGGTCTTGGCCAGGGAGGGTTGTTATATATGTATATAAACTGCATTATTCTATCTTTGATATGTACACATTTCAGGACATGATATATATATATATATATATATATATATATATATATATATATTAAAATATATTATATACATTTTATATATATGTGTGTGTGTGTTTTGTGTGTGTGTGTGTGTGTGTGTGTGTGTGTGTGTGTGTGTGTGTGTGTGTGTGTGTGTGTGTGTGTGTTGTGTCTGTGTCTGTTTGTGTGTCTCCCCCCCCAAGGGATTGGGGGGGGGGAGTCTGCCGAATGGTTAATGGTTAATGGTTAAAAGCAAGATAAATGTGCTAGACATCTAAGGTCATGAAGCACTATAGTTAATGTTAGGGAAGGGTGGTTGAGTTAGTGATTAGTTGTCTAAGCTGGGCAAACGAATTGGTGAGTGAAAGGGTTAGGGTCGGGTGTGGGGAAGAAGTTAGATTAGATGAAGGATTGTATGCGTTGAGGAAAGAGAATAGGTTGTTGAAACAGAAAGTGTGGGATTCTGTAAGGAGCTGATAGGTTGGGAGGTCGGGAAGGGAGGATAGGTGGGGGGGAAAGCAGAGGTACGGGTTGTTTCAAAACGAGGGCACGGGCAATAGGATTTTTGTGGGGGTTGAAAGGGGAACATTACATAAGGAACATAAGGGGGGATCAGACTGTGACATCAGATAGGAGTGTGTTAGACGGGTGTGGCCAATGCGTAAAGCGGGCGAGAGCGGTCTCCCAACGTCTGTTACGATGAATGGAGCTGACCAGGAGGAGATTGATAGTTTTACAGAATGTAATTTATTAGTGCGGAGGCTTGACCAAAAAGATTGCCATCAATTATACAAGAAAGGTCTTAAAGTGTGGGTAATAATCCGTGAGAAGCGTGATTGGTATGATGTGGACATAGCCGCGTGGCGTGCCAGTGTATCTGCCTGTTCATTGCCGGGGATTCCAACATGGCTGGGCACCCAGCAAAATTTGATTGTTTTATGGCGTGTGGACAGGTAGAACAACCAGTTCTGGATCTTAAAAACAAGGGGGGTTGGTGGTGTGTATTGACTTTATGAGAGTTAATGAGTTACGGGAGTCATTAAAAATTGTAAAAGAGGAAGAGGAGAGTGAGTAAATGTGTTTTAGAGCAAAAAGGAGTGCATACAGTTCTGTAGTAAGGACACTGGATTCAGGAGGAAGGGAGTATTTGAAAGTACGAGTTGGGAAGATTACTGCAAAACCAGCACTGGAGGTGGATTTGGAGCCATCAGTATATACGTGAATACTAGAGGAATGAGTGGAGACATGGTCAAGGAAATGGGTGAGAAGGACAGTAGGAGGGATATTTGATTTTGGTGGGTCGGGGAAAACAAGAGCAAATATGGGGGTGAGGTATAAGCCATGGAGGGACGGAATGGACAGAGAAGGGGAAGGTTGGAGAGGGGAAAGGGAATGGAGAGGAGGCGAGGGGAGAAAGGGAGTAGGAAACGTGGAGATGAAGCAAAGGGTAAGTAGGGGGGGGGGTATTTAGTTAGTGGGGGAAAAGTTGGTGGAACGAAAGCATGGAAGAGAGAAGGGCAGGGACGGAGATAAGAGGGTATCCCTGATTCAGTATCAGGCTCTCAACGGAGAGGAGGAAAGGCCCCTAGTGCTAATGGTAAGGGTTTAATGGAAAAAAGCAAGTAAATGTGCTAAAATTTTAGGTCTGAGCACAAATTTAATTTTGGGAAGGGGGGTTTGAGTTTGATTAGTGTCTAACGGGCAAAAAATTGGTGAGTAAAAAGGGTTAGGGTGGGTGTGGTAAGGAGTAGATTAGATGAAGGATTGTTGGTTTGGAAAAAGGGAAAAAGGGGTTTGTTGAAGCAAAAAAGTTTTGGATTTTTAAAGGAGCTGATAGGGGGAGGGGGGAAAGGGGAGGATAGGTGGGGGAAACAGATAAGTAGGACGAGAAATAAAGGGAATGTGGGGAAGAGACAAAAGAAAATTTGGGGGTTTGGGTATTGGGGGGGTATTAGGAGATGGAGGGTTGAGGAAGGGGATATTTGTGAAAAGGGGATTCACGGGGTTTACCGGGAGGGAGGGGAAGGGAAGAGGGGACGGGGGAGGGGTTAAATGTGGGGGGGTTGGGGTGGGGGGGGTATGGGCTGTGTTGGGGGGTTAGGAGGTGGGTGGGGGGGGAAATTAGGAGGAGGATGGATATAAACATTTACTTGGAGTGTGGAAAGGAGCGGGGTTTGTAGTTTTGGAGGGGAATGTCTTTCATTTAATAATCTTGAATATTTTTCAATAGTTTTTCTGAGGATTGGTTTGGGGATTTTGGGGGAAAAAGGGGTTTTCTTTGGGGGGGGAAAGAGAGGAGGTGTTAAAGGGAGGGGCAAAGGAAGGTGGAGGTATTGCTGGTGGGAAGGGGCGGGGGAACGTTTGTTCTATCGTTAGGGGTAGGGTTAAAGGTTAAAACAAGGAAATGTGAGCACTAAGGTCATGTGCACATATTTAAATGTTAGGGAAGGGTGGTTGATTTAGTGTTTTTTGTCTAAGGGGGGCTTTGGTGAGTAAAAGGTTTTGGGGTCGGGTGTGGAAAGGGAGTTAGATTAGATGAAGGATATGTATGCTTTTGAGGAAAGAGAATGGGTTTGTCGAAGCAAAAAAAGTGTGGTTTCTGAAGGGAGTCTGATGGGTTTGGGGAGGGGGGTGAAGGGGGTAGGTGGGGGAAAGCGAGGACGGGTTGTTAAAAAAGTGGGCACAACAAAGGATGTGTGGGTTTGAAAGGGGAACTTTAAATAAGGAACATAAGGGTGGTCAATTGTAAAACCCAGATAGGAGTTGTTAGACGGGTGGGGCCCAATGCTTTAGTCGGGGAGAGGGGGTTCCCCCAATTTTCCCCGATGAAAGGAGCTGACCGGGAGGAGTTGATATTTTTAAGAATGTAATTTATTATGCGGGGGTTTTTGACCAAAAAGTTTGCCATGATATAAAAGGGTTTTAAAGGGGGGGGGTAATAATCCGTGGCTGGGATAGGAGAAGGTGAGGGGGTATGATGGGAAATAGGGGGTTGGCGTGCTGTGTATCTGCCGTTCTTTGCGGGGACCAACATGATGGGCACAGAAAAATTTGTTTGGTTTATGGGTTGGAATAGTAGAACAACCATTTTGGATCTTACAAAAAAGGGGGTTTTGGGGTGGGGGGTTTTGATTTTATGGAGAGTTAATGAGTTACGGGAGTCGGAAAAATTGTAAAAGGGGAAGAGGGGGGTGAGATATGGTTTTAGAGCAAAAAGGAGTGATACAGTTCGTAGTAAGGACACGGGTTTTCAGGAGGAAGGGAGTTTTTGAAGTACATTTGGGAAGATACTGAAAAACCAGCACCGGAGGTGGTTTTGGAGCCATATATAACGTGAATATAGGGAATGATGGAGACTGGTCGGGGAAATGTGTGAAAAGGAAGAGGGGGGATTTTTGATTTTGGTGGGGGGGAAAAAGAAGAAAAATATGGGGGTGAGATAAGCCATGGAGGGACGGAATGGACAGAGGGGGGAGAGGTTGGAGAGGGGGAAAGGGGGAAGGGAGAGGAGGGTTCCCATGCGATGGAGAAAGGAGTGGAAGTGGAGATGAAGTTAAGGTAAGAAGAGGGGTTGGGGGGATAGTTAGTTGGAGGGAAAAATTGGTGGAATCAAAACATAACGGAAAAGAGAGAAGGGCCGATTTGAGATAGAGATGGTATGCCTGATTCAGTGTCAGGCTTCAATGGGAAGGAGCAAAAGGCGGTCCCTAAGCGAAGACCACAGTGATGATTGTATCAAAGGGGAAAGGGAGAAGTTGAGGCAAGGATTTAGATATGGATCTAATCAAGAGTGGAGAGGATAAAGTAACATGAAGATGAAGGAGAGTTTTGCGATTAGCCCCAGATATATGGGAGAGGTTTTTAAGATTGGGAAGACGGGGGGAGAGCTTTTTTTTTAAATGGTAAATATGGTTCGCCGGCATTTTGGGATAAAAAAATACCCCAGGTTTTTGCCGGGAACGGCTTTTGGTTTTGAGGTTATAGAAGAGGGGGGGGTAGGGACCCCCGTGAGCGGAAGAAAAGGAGGGAGAAAGATTTAGAGTAGAAAAGCGGAACCCCAGGTTTGTGGCCCGGAAAAAGATACTGATGAGTTGCAGATTGAAGAAATTGGTGAGTTTTGGTAGGTGGTCAGAGGCATAGATGGTTAAAAAAAATTTGTGAGACCGGGCCCCTGGGGGTTTAAAATGAGACAATTTCATTAACAGCAAGAAGGAATAAAGTGGTACTGGCCAGCCTTGGGGCCCCTTTCGTTTGGGGAAAAAGAAAGATGATGTGGAAGGCGATTTTGCCGGAAAGGCGTGGGGGGAAAAAGGGACTTTATAAAGACACCCTTTTACGAGCCCTAAAGAGGACATTTGTTGGGGAAATATGGACCGCCATGTGTTAATGCTTTTTTAGAAAAAAAAAAAATAGTAGTACGGATTCATGGGTGCAAAGCAGATGTAATAATGTCCAAAATGAGCAAGGGGGTCAGCTGTGCTTTTGGCACGGCAAAAACCGAATTGGAAAGGAGAGAGAAGTTTGTGAGATTCAAGATACCCTTAAGGGGAATTTCCCCCCTTTCGCTTAATATTTTGAAAAGCAGTAGTTAGTGCGAGGGGGGAAAGTTTGGGGAAAGGTCCCCGTTTTATTGGGTTCAGGAAGGGGAAGGATAAGAGCTTTTTGCCAATTAGAAGGGAAATTTTTCCCTGATGCCAATGGGGTTTGAAAATTTTTTAATAGGAAGGTAAGGAGGAAGAGGGAGTTCCGGAGCTCGGTGGGAAATACCGCGGGGCCTTCAGAGTTTTACGGCACGTTTGTAGGGCAGTAATGGTTCAGAGGAAGAAAAGGGGTTATAGGACTCAGCAGAGGATGGGGTGAAAGGTAAGGGGGGTACGTTCTTGGTGTCTTTAAAAGAAGAAGTGTGGAGAAGGTGGAACCCCCAATGACCTGGCTGAAAAAAACACCCAGTTTATTACGATTGGAGAGGTCAGAAATGAGGGTATTTTTAAAAGGAGGGAAAGGGGCAGGGGGGGGGGAGTTTTCCCGAAGTTTTTTGAAATTTGGCGCCAAACATTTTAGTAGAGTAGAGGGTAATTGATGAAAAAAAATTCGCCGCTATTTGTTTTCTATTTCCCGGGTTTTTACGACGGAGATAGCAGATGCTTTTTTTAAAAGGGATAAGGCGATAGTTTATTTGGAGTACCTTTTGAGCGGTAAATTCCAGGCGCATTTTAAGGAAAGGGTTTAGTGAATCAGAAATTCACCATGGAAACATTGGAGGGATATGGTCTTTAGGTTCGAGGGGTAGCTGTATGTGCAGCTCTTAGACTTATTTGTGAAAAAACTGACATTTTGAAAAGGAGGGGAAGGAGGATGGAGGGGTATGAACGAGAGAGTGAAGTGAAAGTATCCCTCGGCTCTTCAAAGCACCAGCTGGGGAGTTAGGGAGTGGAGTATGAATAGGAGAAAGGAGAAAGGAAAGTGGTCATATAGGGAAAGGGTTAAAAATGACCCGTGGAAAAATTAAATGAAGGAAGGGGAAAAAGAGAGAGGCAAAGAGGGAAAAAAATTGCGTGGTGTTAAAGTGGTGGGGGATCTGATTTTGAATAGTAAGGTCAGCTGTGAGAGGGGAAACGCTCTAGAGTGGCCCCGGGGGTTTGTGTGAATACCCCCAAGGGTGGGGGGGATTAAAGTCACCAATAGAGGGAAAGGGGGTTGAAGTTTGGGAAATTAGATTTCAAAAGCAAAAGTAATGGGGGAAGGGGGGGTGACTGAAATCATGTTCAACGATGAAGGAAGAACGGATAATGGCAAGGGACATTGGTTTTAAAAGGGGGGTGTGACTAAAGGGTTTTCTGATTTATAAGTATGGGGGGACTAAAGGGAATGTGGGGAGAGCAAAATATAATTTGGGGTTGGATGGGGATGGTAAGAAGGTTCTTGAAGGCATACAATGAGGGTCATAAAAGGAAAGGATAGACGAAGGCAGGTCGTGAGACAGAAAACCGCGAAAATTTCCCAAGAAGGATAGTTATATTTATGATATAGATTGTACTACTGTTGGGATTTTTAGGGAAGAAGTAGAGGGTGGGGAAAAGGGTTGGAGGTTGAGAGGGAGAGGTTGGGGGTTTGGTGTTTACTGGAGGGGTATTTGGGATGGAGGTCGAGGAAGGGGGAACTGGAATAAGGGGTCATGGTGTATCCAGGGGGGAGTGGAAGGGATAGGGGGGGGGGGGGGTTAATGTGGCGGGGTTGGGTCGGGGGGGATGGGGGTTTGGGAGGGGTTTGGAGGGTTTGGGGGTAGGGGGGTTTTAGGAGGAGGATGGATTCAGCAGTTTCTTGGGGGGGGTGGAAGGAGAGGAGTTTTATTTGGAGGGGGTCAGTTTTTTGAGGTAATCTTTAATATTTTTAATGGTTCTTCTGAGGAGTTTGGGTTGGGGAGTTTTTTGGGGGGAAAGGATTCTTGGAGGGGGGGAAGAGAGGATGGTGTTCCCAAACAAAGGGGCAAAAAAAAGGGAGGGATGGTGGTGGGGGAAGAGGGGGGGAAGTTTATTCTGTTGTTCGGGGGTTTTGGAGGAGGGGGGGGGAAGGTGTTGGGGTTGTAGTGGTGATTTAAGTACTGTAGTAGAGATGGGAGGTCTGGATTTAGGAGGCAAAAAGTTTTTACTGGGGAAGTGGGGGGAGAAGGGGGGGGGGTTAGATGTAGGGGGGGGGTTTAGGGAGTTTTAGAGGAGAGTATTTTGGATAAAGGGGTAAGAGAGAAACCACGTCGACTGTTTTGTTTTGGCTTTGAGTGTGAGTCCAAGTTTTAATCTGGAGTTTTCTACCCCAGATCCAAATTTGTAGGGGGGCCAGCCCTATAAAATACATTTTGGGGGCCCCCCAGTTGGACATGGGTGATGTGCAGGGGATTTGATCGGGTATGGCAGGTTAGGACATATGGGGATCGGGGTTTTGGGAACGGCAAAGTTTGGGGGGTCCAGACGCCAACGTTTGGCACTGAGTGGAGGAGGTTGGTTTTGGACGAACAGGGGGGGATTTTTCCTCCTATTAACGTTAAAGGGGGAAGGTCTGCTAGGAAAAGGAAAATTTTGCTTTTTAGTAGGTTTCTTTCGTGACTCTGGGGGGAAAAGGAGTAGCATTGCATGAGTTGCATCAAGTTGTGAGACGGCAAGAGATTTCTCCACCAGGGCCCAAATTTTTTAAGATTGGGCAAATTGTGGGGGAGATTTAAATGTTCCCGGTGCAAGTATTGAGGGTTGGTGGGGTTCTGCAAGGATGGGGACCAATAGGCATTAGTTTTTTTAATGCTATAGTTGGGTTTCGGTTTACTGGACAAAACGGGACGGTGGGTCGGTACGGAAAAAGACTTTTCCTACTTGTTTTTTGGGAAAAGTTGGGAAAAGAAGGGTGTTGCAGAGTAGGGAGCTTGGGAGGGATCATGAAAAAACGGCCTTGGGTGCGTGAAAAGGGGATTCAAAATTTTTGTAGAGATAGGGGGGCGAAGGGGGGGGGGTGACGAAGATGGAGTAGGTTTTAGGGAGGTGGTTATGGGGGGGTGGGCAATAACTGAAGGTATTAAAAGGGGATGGGGGGGTTTATGTTTTGGGGTTGTGGGGGGGAGGGTTTAAGTTGAGCTTGCGGGAGAGTGAAATGTTCCTTTAAAGGTTGATTTGGCTACTGACTATGGATTTATGAGGGGGGGTTATTGCAGTGTTTGGCGTGGCAAAGAACCTGGGGCAGGGGGAAGGGTTTTGGGGTTTTTAAACTTTGGGGTATTTATAAAGGGGGGAAGCCTCATTGCCCCTAATAGTGGAGATAATTTTCTTTTGGCCTGGGAAGCCGGATTTTGTTGGGGATTAAAAAAAAGTCCACCCTCAGGGTCCCCCGAGGGATAAGGGTAGATAAAAATCAGGGGGTACCGTGCCAGGCTCCCTCGGCCCTTCAGGACTGGCACAAAATCAGCCCTTTTCCCCCTTAGCAGGCTTACACCTTAGGAGGTGGTAGTGAAGGGGTTTGGTGAAAGGGACAGAAAAAGAAAAATGGGAAGGAAAAAAAAAAGACCATGCGAAATTTTGTGGGGGGCCCAGTCCCAAAGGGGGGGTGTTCCCCCCTCATGGGGGCCAAAATTTCCCCCCCTAAACCCCCCCCCCCCACGCAAAACGGGAAGGATTGGGGGAGGGGGGTCTCCCAAGGCGCTCCCCTAGCCAGCGTTAGGGTTTTTTTTTCCTTTTTTTTACGGTTGCCCAATTTTTAAATTTTTTTATATATAATATATATATATATATTTTTAAAATAATATTAAATTTTATATTAAAAAATATTATTATATATATATTATAAATTTTTAACAAACACTTTTCCCCTCCTTGTTATAGCCTCCCGGGGTAGTACAGTGGGAAAAGTTTTCGGCCTCTCATCCGAGGGGTCGGCGGTTCGCGCCCCACCCAGGCGTGAGAAGTTGCAATTGTCGCCCGGAGGTTACCACGGCGGGCAAGGACTCGGTTCCGCCGAGTCAGCAGCAGCTGACACGTGAGCAAAATCAAGCAGACAGTATGTCACACCAAGAATATCCATTGCATCAAATGGAATCCAAACCAAACTTTAAACTTTAAATTTGTATATGTGTCTGTTCGAAATGAACTCTACTATTGAACATGACCTTACTCTTTTTCTTGTTCATCATAAGTCAGACTTTATTCAGATCATTTATCTATTGCTATTACTGAGAATCCACTGCGGAAGCCTGCCTGTTCTCTAGGCTGGTTAGAATCCAAACTGTCAGTGATGCGAGCTGTGATGGCTTTAGTGAACAGTTTGTAAGTAACTGAAAGGAGGCTTATAGGTCAGTAGTATTTTAGATTCTTTCTACCCCCTTTTTATGTATCAAAGTAATTGTTGCACTTTTCCAGGCTTTCGGAGATTTGCCATTGAGAGGGTATTTGCTAAAAAGATTGGCTAGTTTCACTGTTGCAGTTTCTCCTGAATCTATTGTAAGGTTTATACTAATTTCGTGTGTGTGTGTGTGTGTGTGTGTGTGTGTGTGTGTGTGTGTGTGTGTGTGTGTGTGTGTGTGTGTGTGTGTGTGTGTGTGTGTGTGTGTGTGTGTGTATGTGTGTGTGTTGTGTATGTTGTATGTATGTATTATATTATATATATTATATTATATATATATATATATTATATATATATCTATATATATTATATATATATATTATATTATGTATATATATATTATATTATATATATATCATATCATATCATATATTATATTATATAAATATTATATTATATATATATTATATGATATATATATATATTACATTATATATATATATATATATATATATATAATATAATGATGCATATATATATATATATATATATATTATATATTATATATATGATGATATATATAATTATATATGCTATATATATATTATTAATATATATATATAAAATATATATATATATATATATATATATATATATATATATATATATATATATATA
>NW_023658472.1:45000-59333 GCF_015228065.2 Penaeus monodon | reverse complement strand
ACCCTTTCCCATGTAGAATATTTTATGTTCAGTGTTTTTAAAATAGTTATTTTTTTTATTTTTTTTTTTCCCTTTTTTTCTTCTTCTTCTTTTTTTAAAAATACCTAGGGTTTTTTTTCACGGGGTTTTTACATCATCACTTCGTGAATACTTTTAAAATATCTTGGCCAATGTAGTCGATTACCGACGAAATTTTTTTTTCGCAAACCCTTTGGGAAAGCCCGGAACCTTATAAAATGCATCTTTTCTTTTAACGGTAGTTTCATGTCTGACCCCGGGGTCACAGCATGTATAAAAAAATGAGAAAAAGTGTTTAACACTACTTAATCATTTTTTCTGGCAAAAACTATTATTTTGCCGTAATTGTAAAAAAAAAAAAAAAAAACCATGGCATGGCCTACATACACCATGGAGTACGTAATCCCCCCCGGCAGATAGTCCAGGCATGCCATGGCATGATATACATGCCACCTATGGGAAAGGTTAAGTGTTATAAAAAATATGAGCATTTTGCAGGGTGATTGTCCCTCCATCGTCTGTGGGGGGAGCAGCCAGAAGAATTGAATAAATGTATTTTTTTTTTTTATAACCTCTTTGCAATTAAATTCAAAAAAAAAAGTATCTTCAACTAACATTTTTCCCAAGCTAAGAAAAGCCAAGTAAACCAGTCAAACTATGTTTTTTAAATTTTTGCAGCCTGGGGGGGACGTTACGACTGATGGAGGAAGGGGACCCAAGGAACATAAATCTGGAAGCAGCCACAGGGGAAAATCGAAAATCTCCATCGGCGGGAAGTGGCCTTGGAGGGGGAAAAACTGCCAGGCCGGAGAGGTCCTTCTGCAACGGGAAGAGGCCTTTTCAGTCGGACAATGGTCTGATGCCTTAAAAAATGACCTTTGTTTGCCTATGCTATAGCCCCAAAGGAACTCTGAGGACAGACGTGGGGAAAGGGCATTTCCAGGTGTTACATGTTCCAGTTGGAATTTTGGAAATTGCTTGGGGGAAGAAAATTTAATTCCCCTGACTATTTTTTGTGGCAGTGGTTTTGTACATGCATAAGGGGGGTATGTATGTACTATATGTATATGTATTATGTATATATATATATTTATATTTTATATATAATATATAATATATATAATTAATTATATATATTTATATAATATTTATATATATTTTATGTAGATATTTTTTATTGAATTTTAGATAATATATATGCAAAGTATTTTATTGTAGAAAATATATTATTGCTATGTATATTATATGTGAAAAATATATATATATGCATATTTATATTTATGTATTGATTTTATTATATGATAATCATTATATTCATTATTACATGTTTTACATGTATTCCCTGGTATTATATATATAATTATATATTTTATATATATATTTTATATATATTATATATAACAACCCCCCACCCCCAACACCCCACACACACACACACACACACCCACACACAAACACACACCCCAAACCCACAACACCACACACAAAAAATATATTATAAATACATGTTAAAGCATATGTATGTCTTTATATGATATTCAGTGGTTGCTGTAAAATGATGAAAATTGGTTCCCGGAGAAATTTGTATGCAGCCCCCAAATCTAAGTCCTCAGGCCCTTTTAACTTTTAAAAACCTGTGTTTAAGCATCGCACTCAAGGAAGTCATGGGGTATTGTATCTCTGCCCAATAGAAGTTGTTGTCTCTGATAAGGGAAATTGACCTGGGAAATTTGTTTAATACAGGAGACTTTCAAGCATTTTACCACCTCAGGTGATTATATATATGTAAAAAAAGGGAAAAAAAAATTTGTGTGAAAATATCCCTTTGAAGGGGTTTTTATCACCTTTTAAAAAATAAAACTTTTGAAAATTTGCAGAAATATTAAATGCTTTAAGATTGCGAGACTTGAAAGACTTTGCAAGATATTACCTTTTAAAAGTGATTTTGTGTTTTATCATTCCCTTATGGTTTGTTTTGTGGGTGTATGGGGAATTCAAAGTCCCGAGAAAAACTGCAAATTTTGGTTGATTGGGGGGGGGAAAAGGGTATATTAATTTTTTTTTTTCATTCTTTTATAATTTTTTTTTCTCACTCATTATTTTCCCTTTTGGGTTTTGCTGCTCATTACAAATGATTGAAAGCAAAGCCCGTGTTTTCCCCGTTAATTGTTAATAAAAAAGCCCTGCTTGGGTCCTTACCTCTAGAAAGTGTTTTTAAAATTTTTAGTCTCAAATACTATAAATCCCGTCTTGAAGATGCAGCTTCCTATTTGGGCGTTTAGGGTGAGAGGACCAGCGTTTCCAAGGGGGGGGGAACCTGCGGGGCCCATCCCCGCTGCCTAGAGATTTATAATGGGGCGCCCTTCGGAAACTGGGCCTTCAAGTGGTAAACCAGGCCATCGTAGGGATATTCTGCAAAGACGTGCGCAGGGGGTGCCAAAATGCAAAAAAAAAGTTTTAAAGAAAAGAGAAAATTAATAAAAAAAAAAAATTGTGTTGTTGGATGAAAAAGGGAAAAAGGGGAAAAATGGTTTTGTCTGTTTGATGTAAACTTTTTAATATTCTTTCCAATGTTTTTTTTCCCCCTTTCTTTCCCCCTTGGAAAAAATTTGTTGGTCTTCTGTAGGATTAGAAAACCCAAGTTTTATCAGTTAAACCTCCCAAAAAGGGTAATAAACAGAACTATTATTCTTTTTTTCTATTGTTATCATTTTACTTTCTCCTTTTTTGCAACATTGGTACAAGACTATTCCAGGCTGTTATATAAACAATTGTAGGGGCTTGAACGGGGTTTTGGGTAGCACCTTGTGTGTTTTTTTTGTGTGTAAATGTGCAGATCCAAGGTTTGTTGCATCATGTTACATACAAAATCCCAGTTACCATTCACAAGATTTTAAAAACCCTTTTAAAATTTTAGCATGGGTAGGCTTTTAAAATAACTCGGTTCTTCTACACGAAGATTTCAACTTAACTATACTTCCCCGTTCAAGGGTTTTTAAAAGAATAACCATGTCAATTGTTTGCTGCCAGACTTACGCTAGCTTTTACTGCCTGCTTTTCTTTTCACTTTTTATCCCCGACAGGGTTTTAACTGGGCCCACTGTTGACATGTTACTTAGGGTGTGTTATTATGTTGTGCAAATTGATGAATTCTGCAGTTTAGGCTCGACTGTATGCTCCTATAGAGCCTGTTTTTGTGTACCAGTGATAATACCTAAAATATTTGTAACTGTGAGAAAAAAAAAAATATATAAACAAAAAATATGGTATTGAATAGATAAAAAACCAAAAATAAGTTGAAAAATACAGTGAATAGATATTGGCGTTTGTTGTGCGTGCATGTTCAAATATGTGCTCAGTGCTCCAGATATTATGTTAAAAAGGATGGGAAAAATTCCAGTGTCGTGCTTTACAATGAACAGATTCAAAAGAGTAAAACTATATTGGGAGTCCACCCCGCATCCACCATAGAGAGCAAACTAATAAAAAAGTTTTCATCAGATCTCCTTTTTTAAATGTGCAAAACCAAAGAAAAAACAAAGCTGCCATGATTGGTACTCCCCCTGGTGACTGGTTTTTCCGTGACCTAAACATTTCCAGAAAATCTCTGCAAGTTTTCCCAGAGCAAAAAATAAGTGATTTAAATGCATAAATTATATGAAAAAGTGTTTCACCCCAGATGACGCAAATAGAAGCGAACGGGCCCTTTGGGACTGGGGGTGCAAATGTGGCGCACGTGACACATTCCCTGAATTTGCCAGGATCCTTTTGTCTTGATGTTTTGGGGGAATATTGGACAGAGGCTTCTTTGGGGCCTTATGGACTGTGTTGTAATCCCCCCCTTTTTGATTTTTTTTTTTATATGTTATTGGTTTTGGGGACTTGGTGAAGCACCAGTTTATGGGTTTGGACTGTATCAGTTTCTTTAATGGGGGCTCCCCTTTTTTCGCCCCCCTGTGTTTGCGTCCAGCTGACCTGTGCCCTTTCTCGAGATCTGTTATTTTTTTTGCTGTATTTTCCACTTTCAACCATATTTCCCTTTTGTTAAGGGATATTACAGAGTTTTTCTTAGGGTTTGAGAATGTTCCAGTTGCCCACGGGCTTTTTGGGATAATCCAATTTAGACTAAACTGCTTAGTATTACTTTTCTGTAATTATTTCCCTATAACAGGTTTTAGATTTTTTTACTTAAGGGGGCAACAATCGAGAGTTGTGCAGGCTCTCACGCACTCGAGCTGCCTTCTGTTGTTTTTGATCAACGTAAAGGCCTTTTTTTCCCTTAATTTCATGCTAGTTGGAGGGAAGTCCGCTTCCCTACCGAAAACATCACCCTTTAACTGTTAAAGCTTTTTTATAACGTAAAAAGTACTGTCTCACCCTTGCTGTTAAATTAATAGTTGGTACATCTTTTAGTCTGTTACCAGGTGATTGTATGAGTTACAATAAAATAAAAGCTGCCAAAAACTGGCTGTTTTTAGCAAGTACACAGCCTCACAAAAAGCGTTAGCATAAACCCCAGAAACTTCCAAAGTAAAAAAAAAAAATGAGAAAAAATAACAAAAAAATATTGCTCCTTTGTTAGCAGGCAGAGATTGCCTCAGAAATACAGTGCAGTTGACAGCTCGAAGGATGGTGGCACGTGCACTCTGTTCACCCCGTTGCTTGTTCAGCCAGTATTCCTGAGTTACCACCACACCAGCAAACGCAGGTATATAGGACAGTACAGAAGTTTGTCTCCAATCAGGTATATATACTTATATGTGAAAGAATTTGATTATGTGGAACTTGTTGCTCCAAAATATTATTCAGTATCTTCGTACTCCCGAGAGATTTGGAATAGATAGGGAAATCCAGGTGACTAACACTCATGCTCTGGTAATATATTGTCTTAGCTTTATCTGTTTTACATTGACAGTGTGAGGAAATGATTAATTTATTTTGATAGTCGAAAAAAAAACAGAGGATGGGGCACCATGTATTCTGGACGGCAGTAGTCTTGGTGTTTCATGCTGAACTGAAGTAAATTCCAAACTTTCATGTGGCAATGTTTCAGGCAGTTGAAAAGACCAAGGTAATTGCAATCAAAGTTTCACTGCAAACACTCGAGCATGACTGTAATGACAACAATTAATTTTTTTATTTTACCTGTTTGTTGTGCCGTGAGGAATAGAGAAGTGAAGAACGATATTTGCTTTGAAATCAAACCGCACTCGGTTACTCTATACTATAAAGAAGTTCTTCATAAATTGAAAAGATGTATTTTGAAAAATGACCAGACTTTTCCAGTCTAAGTATTACCGCCTTATACCCACCCAATCCCTTGCCCGGTGTTGTCGTGGGGGGGGATTAGGATGGGCGGCGAGACTGGAACCCAATGATGGGGAACTCCCCAACCTTGGGACTCAGCCCTCGACTCAACTAATTGCATGGTCGTTTACTTTCCTTCACACTTTTCGGTTCTGTCCCTTCACCAAAACCTTCTGCTATCCACCTCCTAAGGTGTCGAGAGCCGTGCTGAAGGAGAAAGCTGACTTGTGTCAGTCCTGAAACGGCTTGAGGGAGAGCCATGGGCACGGCTATTCCACTGACTTTAGAGTTATCTTAGCAGCTTACAACTAAAGGGGACCTGAGTGAGGTGACGTTTTAATCCCCAAAACATAATCCAAGGCTTACCATGGCCATAATGAAAAACTATCGCCACTATTAGGGGCAATGAGGCTTGACCCTTTATCAAATAGCCCCAAAGATGTAAATCATCCGATTCCTGACCCCAGGCTCTCCTTTGACCACGGCTCCGACACTGCACAAACTTACCCCCTCATCAATGACTCACTAGTACAGTAGCCAAAAAACCAATCCTTAAGGAAATTTCCACCTCCCAGGCACGCTCAACTTCAATCAACCTCTACCCCCACAACCTCCAACATAAACCACCCCATCCTCCATTATTATACTTACAGCCTTATTGCCACACCCATAACACACTACCTCCCTAAACACTACTCCATCGTCACCGCAACCCGCCTTCGACTACCCCCATCACTACAACAATATTGAATTACCCTCTTCAGCAGCAGCCAAATGGGACTGATTTTTCGGATCCCTCAACAGCTCCATACTCTGACAAACACCCTTTCTTTCAACAATGTCCACCAAAAACAAGGTAGGTAAAGTCTCTTTCCGTAGCCGACCCGACCGCTCCCGTCTTGTACAGTAACATCCGAAAACCAAGCTATAGCATTTTTCAACCCCCACCAACTAACAGACAATAGGTAAACCCCATCCTTGCAGAACCCCATCAACCCTCAATACTGCACCGGAACAGTTTCAATATCCCCAGCAAATGCCCAATCTATGACAAAGATTGGTCAGATTGTGGAGAAAAGACCTATTGCCTGTCTCAAGACGATGATGCAAACGTCAGTACAATGCTACTCCATTCACCCCAGAGGTAATCGAAAGAAACCCACTAACATAGCCAAAAATTACATTCGTATTAGACATGACCTTCCTTTAACGTCTATATAGGAGGAGATGAATCCCTCCCCTGTTCGGCCATACCAACCCTCCACGTCAGTCCCAAAATTGTTGGGTCTCTAGGAGACCCAGACCAACAGTAGACGTTCCACAGCCAGATGCCCAATATGTGCCCAACCTGGCATTACCCCGACTCGAACTGCCGTGCAACAATCACCGCACATGTGCCAACTGTGGCGGCCCCCCTAATGTATTTTATAGGGCTGTCCCACCTCCAAATTTGAGTCTGAGGTAGCAACTCTCAGATTCAAACTTGACTAACACTACGTGAGCAGAAAAGAAGCACGTCGACGTGGGTTCTCTCTTAACGACGTCACTCAGTAATCACGCTCATCATACAATTATCCTGTAATATGCCACCCCCCCTACTCAAACCCCCTCTTCTACCTCATCCCTGCCCCAGTCAAACTCTTTGCCATCCTAAATCCAGACACTCCAATCTCTACTACAGATATTTCAATCACCACCACTACACCAACACCTTCCCCTTCCCTCCTCGCACTACCCGTAAACAGACAGAACAAACGTTCCACACCCTCTTCCCCTACCACACAAGCACCTCCACTTCCTTTACTCCTTTAGTGGAGAAACCAGTCATCAGACTTCCCCCCCTCACAAGAACTTCTATATCCCAAGAACTCCCAAACCAACCCTCAGAAGAAAACATTTGAAAAGAGTCAAGATTCACCTAATGAAACTGACACTCAACTCAAATCTTCCAACTCCTGCTCCTTCCACACTCCAAAGTAAATGCTGATATCCACCTACTCCTAACGATATCCACCCTAGACCCATCCTCCTAACCCCTCCCAACACCAACCCATCCCCCCGACCCCAACGCCCCAACCCGCCCACAGTGTCCCTCCACACCATCCCATCTATCCACTTACACTCCTCTGGTCCACACGTGAATCCCTTATGTACAAGTATCCCCTTCTCAGACCTCCAATCTCCAATACCACTCCTAGTAGCAACACAATCCCACACCTCTCCCAGCTCAGACCTCTCAGTCTTTTCCCACCCTCATAGCTGCTTCCCCCATCAAAATCAGTAAAGTATAACTATACGTCATTGGGTAATATTCGCGGTTTCCGCTCACCCACAAGACGGACATTCGTCATATTCTTTTCTTATAGTCCATCTATTGTATGCCTTCAAGCAGACCGTTCTAAAACATCCTCCAATACAAATCCCCAATTATCATTTGTTTCATCCCCACTTCCCTTTATGTTCATCCAACTATCAATCAGAAAAACACCTTTAGGTCACACCTCCCTTTCAAAAATGTCCCTTGCACAGTATCCGATTTCCTTCATCGTTGGATCACAGTGATATTAGTCCTACTATCCCCATCCCACCATGGACTCTGGTGCTTTTGAAAATCTAATTTCCCAACTTTCAAACACCTCTCTTCATAGTTGGTGACTTTAACTGCGCCACACTCTATGGGGTGATTCTCTCACAAAACTCCCGAGCGATCTCTAGAGCGCTTCTCTCGACAGCTGACTTACTATACTAAATTACAGATCGCCCCACACACTTTGAACACGCACGCAATCTTTTTCATGCATTGACCTCGCTCCATGCTCCCTCTCTCATTTAGATTTCCAATGGTCAGTCTTAGACCACTTTGTCCGTATAGTGACCACGTTCAGTTCTCCTTCTCGCGCTTCATTACGTAACCACTCCCTTAATCCCCAACGCTGAGTGTTTTGATTCGAGCTGACTGGCATACTTTCACTTCACTCTCCTTGTATCATACCCCTCCATCCTCCCTCACCTCCATTTCAGAAATGATACAGGTATTTACAAATACAGTCTTAAGAGCTGCACATACAGCTATCCCTCGAAACTCAAGACCAGTATAACCTCAAAGGTGTTCCTTGGTGGAATTCTGATTGCACTAAAGCAATCACACGCTTAAACGTGCAGCCTTGGAACAGTTACCCTACAAGAGAGTACTCAAACAAACTATCAGCCCTTATCTCCTTTAAAAGCGCATATGCCAAATCTCCGTCGTACATCCGGAATAGTAAAAATAAAATAGCTGGCGAAATATGTTTCATCATATTACATACCTCTAAATCTATCTCAATGTTTGGCGCCGAATCCATAAACTTCAGGCAAAACATCCCCACCCATCCTGCCCCTGTCTCCATATTCGAAATACACTCATTTCTGATCCCCTCCAATCGCTAATGACTGGGTGATTATTTCAGCCAGGTCAGTAGGCGATTCTCACCTTTCTCCACACTCTCTTCTATTAAGACCACCGAGAAGTACCCCCCTACCTTCACCCCATCCTTCTGGATGAGTCCTCTATAATGCCCCATTTTCATCCTCTGAACTCATTGCGGCCCTTACAACCGCTGCCGTAAACAATCATGAAGGCCCCTGACGGTATTCACTACGTATGCTCAGGCAACTCACCATCTTCCTCCTTTATCCTTCCTCTTAAAAAATTACAACCACATTTGGACATCAGAAATTTACCTTCTAAGGGGCGAGAAGAGAAGCTCTTACCTTCCCTTCCTGAAACCCAATAATCGAGGTACCCGGCCTCAAGGACTATCGCCCCATCGCACTAACTAGCTGACTTGTGCAAAACTTATTAGAGCGGAATGGTGAAACTTCCGCTTAATGTGGTATCTTGAATTCTACAATCTTATTATCTCATTCCCAAGTCGGTTTTCGCCGTGCAGAAGCACGCTGACCCTAGCTCATTTTGAGACATGTATTACATCTGAAGTTGCACGCCATGACTCCGTACTAGCTATTTTTTTTTATCTAGAAAAAAGCATATGATACGATATGGCGGGTACCATATCCTCCAAACAATGTCCTATCTAGGCATACGTGGAAACTGGAGTGTCTTATAAAGTTCAATTCTATCACAACGCACTTCCAGGTCAAATCGCTCCTGCCAACATCATCTTTCTTTCCCCAAATGTACGGTGTCCAACGGCGTGTGCTCAAGTACCACTTATTCCTTCTGCTGTAATGATATTGTCTCAGTTTTACCACCAGGAGCCCGGGCATCACTATATGTTGCCGTTGATTATTTAACAATCTAGAGACTCTGGCAAACTCATACCAAATCTCTACAATTTATTACACTCTGCAATCTCATCAGTATCTGCCTGGGCCCACAAACCATGGCTTCCGCTTTCTACCTCTAACTCTTTCTCCATTACTTTTCTCTCGCTCACGTGTAGGTCCTCTACCCCCACTCTTCTTATATGCAACCCACTTCAATGCCGTTCCTCTGGCAAATTCCTAGGTGTCATTTTTGACTCCAAAACTGTCCTGGCGAAGACATATTCTACACATTAAAGAAAAAGCTCTCCGCGTCTTCGAATCTTAAAAACTCTCTCCCATAGATCATGGGGCTCGATCCGCAAAACTCTACTTCATCTTAATGTGTACTTTGATACTCTCCACTCTTGATTATGGTTGCCCTATCTTACTCCTCTGCCTCAACTTCTCTCCTGGCCCATCTTGATACAATCCATCAACTGTGGTCTTCGCTTAGCACTAGGCGCCTTTCGCTCCTCCCCAGTGAGAGACTGTACACTGAATCAGGAATAACATCCTATCTCGACGTCGTGCCTCTCTCTCTCCAGATGCTATGTTCGATTCCACCAATTTCCCTCACTAAACTAAATATCCCACAAACCCCTACTTTTACCTTAGCTTCATACTCCCCCCCCCCCCCCCACCCCCCCGAACCACCTTTCTCACCACGTATGGATCCCTCCTCTCACATTCCCTTGCCCCCATCTCCAACGCTCCATTCTCTGTCCATTTCCGTCACTCCAGGGCTCATACCTCACCCCATATTTGTCTTCTGGTTTTCCCGAACCACCAAAATCAAATTTATCCCTCCTACTGTCCTTCTCACACATTGTTCCTTTGGACAGTCTCCTCAATTCCTCTAGTATGACACGTATATACTGATGGCTCCAAATCCCACCTCCGGTGTGGTTTTGCAGTAATCTTCCCAACTCGAACTTTCAAAATCTACATTCCCTCTGAGATCAGTGTCCTTACCTACAGAATTATATGCAATCCTTTTTGCTCCTAAAACACATATACTCACGTGCCTCTTCCGCTTTTACAATTTTTACTGACTCCGTAACTACATGCAAATCTCAGAAAGTCAATACACACCACCAACCCCCTGTTTGAGATCCAGAACTGGTGTGCTACCTGTCCACACGCCATAAACAATCACATTTTGCTGGGTTGCCAGCCATGTGGAATCCCCGGCAATGAAACAGTGCAGATACACTAGCAGGCCACGCCTCTATGTTCCACATCATACCAACAACGCTTCTAACATATCCCAGCACGGATTATTACCCCACTTTAGAACTTATCTTGTATAATCCCCCCCCCCCCCGATGGCAATTCTTTTGGTCAAAGCCTCCGCATCACACTAATAAATTACATTCTGTAAAACTATCAATATCCCTCCTGCGTCAGCTCCATTCATCGGACCAGACGTTGGGGACTGCTCTCGCCCGGATTACGCATTGGCCACACCCGTCTAACACCCACCCTATCTGATGTCACAATCTGATCCACCTTATTCCTTATGTATGTTCCCCTTTCAATCATTACATCCTATTATCGTGCCCACCGTTTTGAAACAACCGTACCTCTGCGTTCCCCCATATACCTCCCTTCCACCGACTCCCAAACCCCATAATCAGACATACTTTCAGAATCCCACACTTTCTGCTCAACAACCTATTCTCTTCTCAAACGCATACATATCCTCATATAATCTAATCCTTAACACACCCGACCCGACCCTCACTCACCAATTCCTTTGCCCAGTCTAGACCAAACTAATCACTAACTCAACCAACCATTCCCAAACATTAACTATAGTGCTACATGACCACCTAGATGTCTAGTACATTTATTTGCTTTACCATTAACCATTAACCATCCTTTCCTATTAGTATAGCGATTATTCCTTTATAAACAAGATTGTCATAATTGTTAAGCAATTTCAGTCGGTAAGCGGTGATTGGGGGGCAAAACAAAAATATAAAGGCTTGTTTAAGGCCTATCCACACAGGTGGCCACCACTCAATGACGTGTACGGGCGGAAAACGTACTTGGTACCCCCATATCTCTTGCTTCGTGTGTGTGAGTAAGAGACAGGACTGAGGCCAGTGTAGAAGATTAGCCATAACTTGGCTCAGCATGCTCAACCAATTTTTGCTATGGTCTTTCTTTCCTCTATCTTCTTTATCCCCTTCTGTCCACTTATCATAATCGTTAACTCAACTTTAACTTTTTCGCCACAATACTTTATAACGTTATACTTGGGGGATGCCTCGCTGCTAATGACCTTAAACGTTAGCATTGCAGAAAATGTAATTAAAAAAATAATAAATAGATAAACAGTATTTTTTGTCTGTTTTCGGTGCTGTGAAGTCAATTATAGGTTGCCGCCAACGCATGTTCGACATAAAGTCCAATATGCGAAGCTTAGCCTTCGCCCGGGGCTATGCCCTGGAGGGGAGCCGGCACAGTTCGACTGTGAAAATAGGCTTTAATTTAGCTGTCAGTCTGTCCGCGTGCTCGTGAACACGCCAAAACTTTGTGAATTGGAGTCGGGTTCTCGAGGAGACCAACTTTTCTCGTGTTTTTTGCAAATTATTGTTGAGGATCCTCTATTTCAAAGTTCGATGCAGTGAAAGTAGATGGTTTATCTTGGGTGATGCTTAAAGAATGATAAAAAGCCAATTTGAGAAATATGGGGGGGGGGGGGTGAATTAAAAAATCACTCGTTTTTTAACAGAAGTGAGAATAAGGGCACAATAGAGCTTACTTTTTTCGAAACTGAGTAGAAGTACAGACACGAAATCGCAACACAAAAAGGCACTGTCCGAGTTTCAAGTTTTGTCACGGCGCTGCAAAAAACACAATATCAACAGAGATTGTACGGACTACAAAGTTTTGCGTAATTTTTTTCCATATGAGTCCATAGAAAACCATTAGAACATTCGTATGCTATTATTTTAATACGAGCAAAAAACATTGTGGCAGCCTCGAATGAAATGGAAAAAACGTTAACCTTTGTCAACTCTGAAAGTTATATTGGGTAATTACACAACAATCTTTCGCTCGAAGGCTGTGGAAAACGTTTTTTGTTTGTTGTGTGTTAAGGACAAATGATAATAATAAATAGATTACTATGATTTTTGAAAGGTTAACTTAACATGAGTTTTCAGCCAACCGCGAGTGAGCTTCGTGTTGAATCACGCAACTTGAGTAATTACAATGATCACGGAAGTTTACTCGACTTATTATGCTTTATATCAAACAGATGAGGATAAACAGCGTTTCTTGATATCTTGAGCCTGTAAGGTTAAAGTAAGAAGTACAGAGGATTTGAAGACCTGTAACCCACCGAAGTCAATACCACCTCGTATATAACTCGGAATGGAAAATTACCATGTTACAGCGAATCGCCTTTTCCTCTTCCTTTTTTCCCTTTTCCCCCCCCCCCCCCCCCCCCCCCCCGCACTGAATGATCTTCAAATCTGACCACTATAAAGTGAAATGTATTATATACTGCTTAAAAGACACATAAATATTTTATTGCACGTTTGCAATAAACGCCAATGAAGAAACTGTACGATGCGATTCGGTTAATTGATGAAAATATAAATCCCTATCCGAGACCCGTGAAATAATCGCGCTTATTGGATGGCCGGAGCGATGCAAACCGAAAATGTTTCAACAGGTTCCAATAATGGTACGCGCAAAAAGGGCACGTTATTCAAAGTGTTTGAGATTTCGGAAAAATGGTCAAAAAAAAAAGCATTTAGATAATGTTGTAAGACAGAGCGAGTCCCAATATGTTCAAGTATTGTTGGGAAAAAAAAAAAATAATCCCAGGATTGTCTAATAGGACAAAAAAAAAAAAAAAAGTTGTAATACTGAAGGAGGCGAAGTCCAGTTATTTGTAAACGTATTAGCTGATTTAGCTTTTACACACACACAACACTATATATGTGGTGTATGTATGTATGTATATGCTGATAAGTCCCGGCGAAACTGCAGTATATGTCATCTATGGGGGATAAAGGATATCTTTATTATTAGTGTTATTAATTATATATAATTATTATTATTATTATTAGGATCAAGGTTAAAGGCAAGACTTGATTTCGATAATTTTTCTTACTAAGCAGTTAATTTTCTCATTATCTATCTGCAGATTGAAGAGAGTGTGAAAAATACATTTTATTAAAGAATAACGTACTTTTTTTTCTCTCTCTGTTTCTTTCAATCTACTGAGTCAAACTTTAGAAAACGTTCCGACGACTATGAGGATCTTAACACAAATGTTCGTCATGGTATTTGCGTTTCTTTTTACGAGAGTCTCGTTCCGACTCTAGTGCCCAACGCGTACCCTCCGATATCCGCAGTCACTAGGAACTATGAAGATTGCTTAATGTTTTTAGAAAGAGAATTATTCTGATTTTTACCTCCGGAAAGAGGTAAGTATGTGACAAACCGGTTGTCATTCTCGCCCCAACAGTTTCGCACAGTATGGTGTGTGTGTGAGAGGGTGCATATTATACATATATAATATACAGATGCATATAAATACACACACACACACACACACACAACAACACACCACACACACACACAACACACACACACACACACACACACACACACACACCACACACACACACACACCACAACACGTGCACGCACACACCTACACACACATAAACACACAC
>NW_023658472.1:35000-40000 GCF_015228065.2 Penaeus monodon | reverse complement strand
TCAGATTCAAACTTGGACTCACACTACATGAAGCCAGACAAGAAGCACGTCGACGTGGTTTCTCTCTTACTCCTTACTCCAGTAATACTGCTCACTCTACCAATTCTCCTAAACCCAGCCCCCCTACATCTAACCCCCCTCTTCTACCTCCTACATTCCCCAGTCAAACTCTTTTGCCATCCTAAATCCAGACACTCCAATCTCTACTACAGATACTTCAATCACCACTACAACCCCAACACCTTCCCCTCTCCCTCCTCGCACAACCCGTAACAGACAGAATAAACGTTCCACCCCCTCTTCCCCTACCACACAATCACCTCCACTTTCCTTTGCTCCTATGCTTGAGACACCAGTCCTCTCTTCCCCCCCTCACAAGAAATCCTTTATCCCCAAAAACTCCCCAACCAACTCCTCAGAAGAAACCATTGAAAATATTCAAGATTACCTCATGAAAACTGACACTCAACCTCCAAATACAACTCCTGCTCCTTCCACACACCAAGTAACTGCTGATATCCATCCTCCTCCTAACAATATCCCCCCTACACCCAATCCTCCTACCCCTCCCAACACAGACCCATCCCCCCCGACCCCAACCCCGCCCACATTAACCCTCCCACCATCCCCTCTATCCCTTCCACTCCCTCCTGGATACACACATGAATCCCTTATGTCACAAGTATCCCCTTCCTCAGACCCTCCATCTCCTAATACCCCTCCTAGTAGAACACCAACTCCCACACCTCTCCCATCTCAGACCTCTCAATCCTTTTCCCACCCTCTAGCTTCTTCCCCCTCAAAATCTCCAACACGTAGTACAATCTATATCAGTAAAGTATAACTATCCTTCATTGGAATATTCGCGGTTTCTGCTCTCACAGACCTGACCTTCGTCATATCCTTTCCTCTTATGATCCATCTATTGTATGCCTTCAAGAGACCTTTCTTACACATCCTCCAATACCAATCCCCAATTATCATTTTGTCTCTTCCCCACATTCCCTTTATGTCTCATCCATACTTATCAATCAGAAAACACCTTATGTCACACCTCCCTTTCAAACCAATGTCCCTTGCACAGTTATCCGTATCTTCCTTCATCGTTGGATCACAGTGATTTCAGTCTACTTCTCCCCTTCCCACCCTATTGACTTTGTTGCTTTTGAAAATCTAATTTCCCAACTTCAACCACCTTTCCTCATAGTTGGTGACTTTAACTGCCGCCACACTCTATGGGGTGATTCTATCACAAACTCCCGAGGCCGATCTCTAGAGCGCTTTCTCTCCACAGCTGACCTTACTATTCTAAATTCAGATCCCCCCACACACTTTGATACACGCACGCAATCTTTTTCATGCATTGACCTCTCTCTATGCTCCCCTTCTCTTCATTTAGATTTCCACTGGTCAGTTTTAGACCACTTTCCCTATAGTGACCACTTTCCAGTTCTCCTTTCTCCTACTTCATACGTACCACTCCCTAACTCCCCACGCTGGTGCTTTGATAGAGCCGACTGGCATACTTTCACTTCACTCTCTACTGTTCATACCCCTCCATCCTCCCTTACCTCCATTTCAGAAATGATACAGTATTTCACAAATACAGTCTTAAGAGCTGCACATACAGCTATCCCTCGAACCTCAAGACCATATACCTCCAAATGTGTTCCATGGTGGAATTCTGATTGCACTAAAGCACTTCGCTTAAAACGTGCAGCCTGGAACAGTTACCGCTACAAGAGAGGTACTCCAAATCAACTATCAGCCCTTATCTCCTTTAAAAGAGCATCTGCCTATCTCCGTCGTACAATCCGGAATAGTAAAACAAATAGCTGGCGAAATTATGTTTCATCAATTACATCCTCTACATCTATCTCAAATGTTTGGCGCCGAATTCATAAACTATCAGGCAAACATCCCCCCCATCCTGCCCCTGTCCTCCATATTCGAAATACCCTCATTTCTGATCCTCTCCAAGTCGCTAATGAACTGGGTGATTATTTCAGCCAGGTCAGTAGTGGTTCTCACCTGTCTCCACACTTCTCTTCTATTAAGACCACCAGAGAACGTACCCCCATTACCTTCACCCCATCCTCTGCTGAGTCCTATAATGCCCCATTTTCTTCCTCTGAACTCATTACTGCCCTACAATCGTGCCGTAACACTCATGAAGGCCCTGACGGTATTCACTACCGTATGCTCCGGCAACTCCCATCTTCCTCCTTATCCTTCCTATTAAAAATTTACAACCACATATGGACATCAGGAATTTCCCTTCTAATTGGCGAGAAGCTCTTATCCTTCCCTTCCTGAAACCCAATAAATCGGGTACCTTTCCTCAAGACTATCGCCCCATCGCACTAACTAGCTGCTTGTGCAAACTATTAGAGCGAATGGTGAACTTCCGCTTAATGTGGTATCTTGAATCTCACAATCTTCTCTCTCCTTCCCAATTCGGTTTTCGCCGTGCCAGAAGCACAGCTGACCCCCTTGCTCATTTTGAGACATATATTACATCTGCATTTGCACGCCATGAATCCGTACTAGCTATTTTTTTTTATCTAGAAAAAGCATATGATACGACATGGCGGTACCATATTCTCCAACAACTGTCCTCTTTAGGCATACGTGGAAACATGGGTGTCTTCATAAAGTCCTTCCTCTCCCAACGCACTTTCCAGGTCAAAATCGCCTCTGCCACATCATCTTTCTTTCCCCAAATCGAAGGTGTCCCACAAGGCAGTGTGCTCAGTACCACTTTATTCCTTCTTGCTGTTAATGATATTGTCTCAGTTTACCACCAGGAGCCCGGTCATCACTATATGTTGATGATTTAACCATCTATGCCTCTGACACATCCATACCAAATCTCTACCAATTTCTTCAATCTGCAATCTCATCAGTATCTTCCTGGGCCACAAACCATGGCTTCCGCTTTTCTACCTCTAAATCTTTCTCCATCCTTTTCTCTCGCTCACGTGTAGGTCCCTACCCCCACTCTTCTTATATGACACTCAACTCCAATGCCGTTCCTCTGGCAAATTCCTAGGTGTCATTTTTGACTCCAAACTGTCCTGGCGAGACCATATTCTACACATTAAAGAAAAAGCTCTCCGCCGTCTTCGAATCTTAAAAACTCTCTCCCATATATCATGGGGCTCAGATCGCAAAACTCTCCTTCATCTTCATGTTACTTTGATCCTCTCCACTCTTGATTATGGATGCCATATCTACTCCTCTGCCTCAACTTCTCTCCTTGCCCATCTTGATACAAATCATCACTGTGGTCTTCGCTTAGCACTAGGCGCCTTTCGCTCCTTCCCAGTTGAGAGCCTGTACACTGAATCAGGCATACCATCTCTATCTCGACGTCGTGCCCTTCTCTCTCTCCGATGCTATGTTCGATTCCACCAATTTTCCCTCACTAAACTAACTATCCCACAACCCCTACTTCTTACCTTAACTTCATCTCCACGATTACCTACTCCTTTCTCCACTCGCATGGATACCCTCCTCTCCCATTCCCCTTTCCCCCATCTCCAACCTCTCCCGTTCTCTGTCCATTCCGTCCCTCCATGGCTTATACCTCACCCCCATATTTGCTCTTCTGTTTTCCCCGACCCACCAAAATCAAATATCCCTCCTACTGTCCTTCTCACACATTTCCTTGACCATGTCTCCACTCATTCCTCTAGTATTCACGTATATACTGATGGCTCCAAATCCACCTCCGGTGCTGGTTTTGCAGTAATCTTCCCAACTCGTACTTTCAAATACTCCCTTCCTCCTGAATCCAGTGTCCTTACTACAGAACTGTATGCACTCCTTTTTGCTCTAAAACACATATACTCACTCTCCTCTTCCTCTTTTACAATTTTTCCTGACTCCCGTAACTCATTAACTCTCACATAAAGTCAATACACACCACCAACCCCCTTGTTTGTAAGATCCAGAACTGGTTGTTCTACCTATCCACACGCCATAAAACAATCAAATTTTGCTGGGTGCCCAGTCATGTTGGAATCCCCGGCAATGAACAGACAGATACACTAGCACGCCACGCCTCTATGTCCACATCATACCACTCACGCTTCTCACGTATCCCAGCCACGGATTATTACCCACACTTTAAGACCCTTCTTGTATAATCGATGGCAATCTTTTTGGTCAAGCCTCCGCACTAATAAATTACATTCTGTAAAACTATCAATCTCCTCCTGGTCAGCTCCATTTCATCGGAACAGACGTTGGGAGACCGCTCTCGCCCGACTACGCATTGGCCACACCCGTCTAACACACTCCTATCTGATGTCACAATCTGATCCACCCTTATGTTCCTTATGTAATGTTCCCCTTTCAATCCCACACATCCTATTGTTGTGCCCACGTTTTGAAACAACCCGTACCTCTGCTTTCCCCCACCTATCCTCCCTTCACCGACCTCCCAACCTATCAGACATCCTTACAGAATGCCACACTTTCTGCTTCGACAACCTATTCTCTTTCCTCAAACGCATACATATCCTTCATCTAATCTAACTCCTTACCACACCCGACCCTAACCCTTTCACTCACCAATGCCCAGCTTAGACAACTAATCACTAACTCAACCACCCTTCCCTAACATTAACTATAGTGCTACATGACCTTAGATGTCTAGCACATTTCTCTTGCTTTTAACCATTAACCACTACCCGTAACAGATAGAACAAACGTTCCACCGCCTCTTCCCCTACCAGACAATCACCTCCACCTTCCTTTGCCCCTACTCTTGAGACACCAGTCCTCTCTTCCCCCCTCACAAGAAATCCTTTATCCCCCAAAACTCCCCAACCAACTCCTCAGAAGAAACTATTGAAAATATTCAAGATTACTTAATGAAAACTGACATTCAACCTCCAAATCTTACAACTCCTGCTCCTTCCACACTCCAAGTAACTGTTGATATCCATCCTCCTCCTAATGATATCCCCCCTACACCCTATCCTCCTAACCCC
>NW_023658472.1:7500-25000 GCF_015228065.2 Penaeus monodon | reverse complement strand
TCTCTGTATATTTTGTACATGTTATATTAGATTAACTATTTCACAGTAAATGTGATATTATTCAATTAGAATTAATATATTGTTCTAGACCTTCATAGTTATATGTCTGTTGATATTGCAGCAATCATTGAAATGGGTGCGACTTACACCCGAAACGTCTGACAATAAGATACTGTTCCTGATAGGCCTGGTCTTCTTGTACTTATATATATATTATATATATAAATATTATTATATATATATATTATATATATATATGGTATTATATGTGGTGTGTCGTGTGTGTGATGTGGTTGGGGTGTGTTGTGTGGTGTTTGTGTGTGTTGTGTTGTTTTTGGGGGTGTTGTGGTGTGTGTGTGTGTGATGGATCTTTGATTATATATAGGTCGGGTTTGTGTGTGTGTGTGTGTGTGTGGGCTATATAATATATAGGTATATATATATAATATTATATATATATCGTATTATATATTATAGTGTGTGGTGTGTGTGTGTGTGTGTTGTGTGTGTGTATGTATATATATATATATATATTATATATATAATTAGATATATATATATAGATATATACATATCCATACATACATCTAGACACACACCACACACCAACATCATATATAATAAAATCCCACACCAATACACAACACAACACACACAACACACACCCCACACACACACATACACAACATATATATTAACCACAACACACACACAATATATATATTTATAGATATATAGATATATATATATTATATATTATAACCAACACACACACACACACAACACAAACACAAACACACACACCAAACACACAACACACACACACACACACACAACACACACACACCACACACACCACACACACACACACACACACAGTAGTAGTAGTAGTAGGCCTCTTCTTCGATGTCAACTATGGAATTCGCGCCAGTATAGAGAAAATTCATGTTTCCTATGGATAGGTAGATCCAATGTGGAATGGCAGTCTCAGCGCATCAATGCAAATGTGACTTGTGAATTGGGATGGAGTGAATACCTTCCGCTTGTCTCTACTTTCGTTGGCCGCGGTGTAGGATCTTTCTTCACCACAACTTCAGATGTTTGTGGAGATCGCTGTATCGATGTTTAGGGCTTTCATGGTCACGCTTGCCGACGTCTTGTAGCGCAATTGGGGGCGGCCGACGATGCATGCGTGTACACTCCCATCTGGTGGACTTTTCAAATTGGGCTTCTCCCCAGACGTGGTGGGTGAGGCGTCCTGAGGTCGGAGCCCAGCCTGTCGGCATCAAGAGACAGGTTGTCACTGATGATGGAAACAGGTCATGTGAACTGTTGTACGATCGATTTTGGTGCGTCATCAGTTACAGATGCTGGTGCAGTAGCCACATCCGACTCAGCACGTTGGTCCTCTTCAGGCTGATTGCCAGGTCGAAGTCTGTGCATGCTGGAAAACCTGTCCATGGGCATTGGAGTTCTTGTCAGAGCTGCGAAGTGACAGGCAGCAGCAAAAACATTGTCCCTAATTTTTTTCTCCATAAATTTTTGTTTTGCTTTCAGCAGAGCAGGTAAAAAGACCGCACTGGATCTGGTATGCCTATGTACACCCTTCTGTTGCAGTTCCAAAAGCATGCTTTATGAGCAGGGCGAAGAAGATGCCAAAAGGGTGGGCAGCAAGGACACATCCTTGCCTTGACTCCATTCTGATGTTAAATGGGGTTGGACATGCGGCCTCATACTGGATTTTTGCCTTCATGTCATCATGAATCTGTGATTTGAGAAACTGGAGGTTTGCGAGGCAACCAGTCTTTGGGAGGATGGATAGCCTTCTATGCTGACTAGGCCTGGTCAGGTATAGGGAATGCTATGAGAGGGGCTTGTGTTGTCCTTTGCATTTTTTGATGTTGAAGTAGGAGAATATCATGTCCACTGTAAGCGTACAGCTTGGAAGCCACCACTGTGACTCGGGGTAGAATGCCCAGCAAGTTTCTAGAGTCAACACAAGCACAACCACGGGTCATTGAGTTTCCCTACGATTGCACAGGAGAGTGATAGCCTCTGTAGCTGTTACAGTCGCTCCTGTCACCCTTATTCTTGTAGAGGGTGACGATCTTGGATCTACTATATGTAGGTGTCTTTGCAGCACTTGAGACATCGAGTACCAGTGCGCAACTAAGCTAAGCTGTTCGATTGCTTGCGAACGTTCAGCAAGGGTTGGCTTCAGCATTAATCATCAATGATGGGCAGAGGTCAATGGCATCAAGGGGTGAGGGCACGCGACTGTGTTATCTGCTGGAGTAGAGCTCGGATAATGTTCCACCACATATATCATCTGCTGCCTTGTCAGTGATCAATACCCTCGGTGGTCTTGAGTACCTCCCCTCTGGTGGTCTGAGTACCTCCACTCTGGTGGCCTTGGATGGGGCTGTTTTGCTCTGTGTTGGCCCTAGGCTGTTCTTGATGCCTTCGTACATTCCTCTGCCTGAGGTAGCTGCAGACTGGATGGAGGTGCTGAGCTGTTGCAATATTCATGGCACAATGTCTTGCAGTCGTCGCACTTTTGATTTAGCGCTCTGAGTTGCAGGGATTTTCGCTAGGGGGCCAGTGCTTGTATCCGCAAAGGCAGGCACGCTTTGCACAATGACAAGGGACATCTTGCTGGCCTTGCATCAAAACAGTTTTCTTTGAGTTACTTTCCCAAAAGGTTTGCAAAGGATGTTTTCTGATATGGCCTTATGGAAGTGTCTAATTTCTCAGAGGCGGAGCAGTGCTGGTGTTCGACAGACATAACTTCTAGGAGGGAATTGGCAAATCTTACACTTTCTCTGGAATTTGCATTCGTTTGTTGATGCGATGTTTGCTTTTGCTGTTTGGATCCGTGGAGTTATAGTTGACCCTGATCTTGCAGCAGAAAAGAGATTAGTCAGTGTTGCAGTCTGCGCTGTGGTATTGGGTTGATGTGACAAATTGGATGTTGGCACGTCAGATCAGGATCATGCTCCAGCTGAGGCCCAGTGCTTTGAGGAGGGATGACGCATTACACCTGTGTTGTGCTTAGTGGACGTAGAGTGGGTCACGGCAGATGCCTTTATAGGAGCAGAACTCCAGGACACACTCATTTTCGTTTTATTAGCCAACTCCAAAGTGTAAAAAAACTGGAAAGGACCCATGGGTAATGATCAGCTCCTCTCAGATTGAAGTCTCCCAGGATGATGGACATGATGTGCACATTCTGTCGCCATATCATTATATGTTGAATCAAGTGGATAGTTGAAATAATTTATAGATAGCATTGCTAATTTACCTCAGTTTGTATAGTGAACGTTAATTTTCGTGTTGTGGAGTTCATTTCTGTGTGAAATCACTCCGATTTCACTCTCATCACGCTCATTCATAGTCGACTAGACCACACACACACGCACGCACGCAATTACTACTCACTCACTCATCCAAGCGAACAAAGGACACTGAAACATTTCATTATAGGGTTTGCTGCTGTTTTAGTGCCGCGTAAATATCGATGATGTATCTTCTTTAGCCCCACAATTTTGATAGTCTGATGAGTGTCTCCCCCCCCCCCGCTGACATTAGTTTTCTCTGGTGGCGACAATGGTTCAAGAAACCTTGCGGACCGCTGTTGTCGTTTACTTATCTTACTCTTCATATCTATCAGAGACAGTTGGTAGTTCAAGCCAGGTCCATGCTGATCGTACTGCACGTCTCCCTCTCTTATTTACTCTTCTTTATATTTGTGAAAATAAAACACAAAAGAAAACAAAAAAAACGAAAATAAATTAAAACAAAAAATAAAAACTGACAAGTTTTTTTATACATAACCGGCTATGGTACTTAACACCCATCTTCTCTGTGGCTTTATTTTTCTCTTGATATCCTGGGCCTTATGGTGTATGATCTGGTTCCCCGACTATATAATTGCAGTTGGACGACGATAGCCGACACGGCACGAAGGAGGACCCTGATGCAGAACTGGCTCCACCTAGGATGCTGTGGAAAGGACGTCATCGGATGATGCCATAGGCGTTGGCCAGGAGTTCTCAGAGCAGGTATTAAGCTGCCCCATGAGGGATGGGCGCCGACGCCGAGACGCTCGTAAATCCATCGACAGGACAAGGAATTCGCCAGGCAGGTACCAATCCCCCCAGGATGCGTGGATGGGCGACGCTGGCGACGCCCGCAGATCAAGAGTCACTCCAGGAGCTCGTTAGCGCAGGTATCAGCCACATGAATTGCGCCCCTGCCCTGCGCCCGTGTCCAGATGATGATACTGAGGACCGAGGACGAGCGGCCACCGAGAAGGACATGGACGAGATTTGTGCGGCGTGTGGGCAGGGACGCACAGATTAGGCTGGAGGAGGACTACGAGGAGTCTAGATGAATCGAAGTCAAGGAGGGACTGTGGCGAGACATTTCGAGGACGTGTGGACCGTCGAGGACCGGAATGATTACACTGATAACCAGGAAGAAGGGGGGGGGGGGGGGGGGGAGTACGACAGGGACGAAGATGCAACAGGACACAAGATGGGAGATGGGCCGTGGGCCTGCATGGAGACTCGCCTCGAGGATCTCATGGCTGGAAGGAAGGGTGGATGCGCATGCGCCACCGTCGGCGTTAGCCCTGATGATGATGATGAATATTGTGCAGTACATATAATTATATAGATATGATATATTAATATAATAGAATATATATATATCATATATATATATATAGAGATATTATTTATTTATTTATATAATTATATATGTCTAAACATATATTATATATATATATATATATATATATATATATTATATATATATATATATATATATATACATGTATATATGAATATATATGTAATTTTATATATATATATATATTCATTTATTCTAATCCTGCTGTATATTCCCCTCTGTCCCTCTCTGCACCCCTTCACACACTAGTTCTTGGCTTTCTTTTCCTTCTCTCTACGCGATCCCTCTTTTCCATTCCTTTTTCCTGTTTGCCCTACCTTATACCTTAACCTATCCTTCTCTGTCTTGTACATCCTACCCAGCATCCTACCGTTAATCCACAGGGGAGTCGAGCCAGCCGGGCCACTCCCTCATGTTTACCCTTATTTTTAGTCTATGTTTTAGCTGGCTTTATTACATGGATTTTAGTTTATTAACACGTTTTTGTCATTTTAAAATTAAACTTCTATTGAGATCCCAGGCCTCATTTTACCCTTATTTTATCGATGTGTTAGCGCTGGCTTTTTTACATGCATTTTACGTCTACTTCACCTTTGCCGCGAGTTTTCTTTACCTTTTTTGCCTCTGTATTTAACCTTAGTTTTATTATTATTTTTTTGTTTCTTAGGGTTTCTCTTTACTTATCATCTTTAAAAATCTCTTTCCAGCGAGAGAAAAGTAACTTATTTTATTGATTTTTGTTAATGAATCACAGCAGATGTTTTAGTATTTTTTTTCTCATTATAATTATGATTTACTTAATTATTCTTTAACGTTATATTGTTTTTGTTATTGGTTTTATCTTTGTATATTGTATTTATCATAACATTTCATATTTATATTTTACTATTCCCCATGATTATACATCAGAGCAAAATACTTAGGAGGAAGTGTACGGTGATGGCCACCTCCTTCCTTCATGCAGCTTCACAGAGGGGAAAACGAGATCTCCCCTCGGGCAGCTGGCACTCAGACGCACCGGCTATGAACCCAACTGGCACTCTCTGAAAATAAACAACAGACGGTACCGAAGTCATCTGCACAGAATGTCGCATGGTTACACTGTGCATGGCAGATCATATAAACAATAGAACTGAAGAGAGGTGTTGAACGCATTGTGGCGGAGCCGAACGCACACTTAGACATTACTTTGAGAATTAGTGTGCACACGCAATTCCTGAGACAAGCGCCGAGGAAACACAGTCGTCGGCTGGTAAAGAGTTTATGCGAGAGGCTTACACCGCGCTACAGGGAGCGCCTGCTATCCTCTCTCCTGTGGTGAATCGGTCCCTTACTTGGACGATTCAGAGAGAAGGAAGCGGCCGACAAGACGCAGCGGGTGGCGCCAAGCCGGATAATGCCAAGAGAGCACCATGACCTCTAGGTGTGAGGCTTTTGCATGGGCAGATTAAAGAGAAGTACCGGCCCGGTCCCATGCAATTTCGGCCTCTGGTCTCACGCGTTATCGGACGGGAAACGCCCCCCCTTTGTTTTGTTGCCGCGATGCTATGGCCTGCATGTAGCTTGTGACCTCCTAGCCTTACTCTTTCCATAACAAATTTTCGGCATCATTAGGATAACTCGTGCACAACTTTGGTGAACGGGACCCCATCTTCGGGCACGTGTCGGACGGGGGCAGAACTTTACCTCCCGCAGGGGAGGGTGTGTCTGGGGGGCCTTAGAAGGCGTGACTTCGGTGTGCATAGAGTTGCATTCTATTGCTAGACTGGCGAATAGAACGATACGACAGGTGGAGCCTCCCACTTGTCAGGCCCGCAGCGGTTCGTCTAATAGCTGCCGCTAGACAGAACAAGAACTTCTCGTCCGGTGATGGAAGTACCTGGATAAAAGCTAGCTTCTCTCCCTCACTGGATGAATAGTCTTGGTTGGCTGTTTCAGAGGGATGGAAGGAACTACTGGAACAGGTAAGGTTCCCCTATTCCCTCAATGAGGTTGAAACAGCCTTCGGGGGTTCAGAGAGAAGGGGAGTCACTTTTTTAAAACCGCCCTGTCATAGGAACTGCTGGAAAAAAGTTAGCTTCTCTCCCTCACCTGTGATGAAACAGTCGGTGTTGGCTGTGTTGTAAGAGGGGATGAAGGAAACTTACTGGAACGGTACAGGACCTCTTCTTCTCACTGATGTGAACAACTTTGGGTGTTTCAGAGAGAAGAGGGCTTCACTTTAAAAAAACCCGGTTCATGCCATAAGAACAATGGGAAAATGTTAGCTCTCTCCCTCCTGTGAAGAAACAGTCTGTGGTTGGGCTGTCTCAGAGGGATGAAGGAACTATGGAACAGGTGCAGGACCCCCCTCTTTTCTCACTGAGGTGAAACAGCCTTTGGGTGTTTCAGAGAAAAGAGGCATTCACTTTGAAAAAGGTGTACAGGTCCTCTCTGAGGGAGGAGAGGAACTGCTGAGAAAAAGTGGAAGAGCTCCCTCCTTACGACAGGAAGGAGCAAAAGTGTTCCAAAAATGATGTTCCTAGTTAGGTGGAAGGGCACCCACTCTGGGACTACTCCCAGAGTTTTCACCACCTACCCACGCGTTTGCCGTGCGTGGCAGCCTGTGTGCTGGGAGACGGAGTCTGGAGGTGAGCGATGCCATGCACGGTACAACCTGAGGCTAGCAAACACGCCTATGATCCTCTATTCCGGCAAGACAGGCGGTTGATCTAGGCCAGGTCAGGTTCATCGGCTGGTTCCTCGGGAGGCTAGGGTAAAGCCAGTCATGATGCCATTGTACTCACCACCGTCGTGTGTGCACTGCAAATGGCTAATTGGCTGGTAATCCACTCATAACCCGTTGATGTTAGACATGGGTCTAGACCAGCTTCCCCTTGTTTGGACTCCGTGTGGTGGGGGCGTGAGTGGATGAAGGCATGTCAAATAATGGAAAATAAAACTAAAAACCCCCACAGACAGATGCTAATGTTGACGACCCCATGCAAGGCCAGGACCACGAAGCACCTGAAGCCATTATGCCTTCAGTTGCAATAAAGAGAAAACACAAGGCACCAGGCTGACACTTGTCACGCCTGCTGCCAAGATGGTGGACAAGACAGGAAAAACCTTGTAAGACTATGTTGTCCACCAGATTGTCCAACAGATGGACTCTCGTGCGGCCCTTCAGGCAGCACCCCAGCAGGAAGTCTGCTGAGCACCCTCGACGACCCACTGACAAATCGGGAGCACCAGAGGAACCAGCCAAAACAGATGTGCCCCACAAGCAAGCCCCAAGCCGAAAGGGCGGGACCGAACGCCGAGGCGGAGACCGACTTCTGAGGGAGAGTCTGGACCCCCAAGGTTTGTTTACGCAGTTCAAAGGTACCTGTTAACAGAGGCTTCGACAATGCTAACAAATGGTAAGGGCGTTGGAGAGCCAAGCAAATCCGGCTGTCAATCCGGGTTGTCTCGAGATCTAGGGCATGATCATCATGCCCAAAGATCAAGCCAACCTTGTTTCTGCAGGAAACAAAGGAGCTAAAAGATGGGAGGAAAATGAGCCTCTCGCACGAATCGAGGAAAAGAGGGTCAAGAAGGTGTTACATGGCTTCTCAGTCTCGTATGATGTGGAGGTGATTCACATCACACCCACAGGTCGTGGAGGCCTTCCGATTGTCAAAAGGGAAAACTCCACCAGGGCACGTCTAGGTGACATTGAAAGGGTGCCCCAACAACTCTACCTTGATTTGGGTAATGGGGTACATACAACCTTTCGAACGTACGTCGCCTGATCCACGCGGTGTTTCAATGCCAGATGTACAGACACCACCAGGCTAGCTGCAAGCCAAGCCTAAATGCGGTGTCGTAGCAAGGCACACAACACCGGGTGTGCCATTAAAAAAATTTTTAATTTTAAAAAAAAATATAAAAAAGGCCTCAAAGAAGAAAAGAAGGACACAACAGCAAATGTACTAACTGGGCCAAGAGGCACAGCCTGGTGCCTGGGCTTGCTTATCTGTCAGGAAAGGAGGTAGGCCCTCAAGCGGCAAGAGGTGTAAGAAGGCAAACCAGATTTTGTTCCCGCCCCCCCCCAGGCACCATATGTCTGGTTTTTTTAGGGAAGAACAAAAGCGGGAAAAGGACCTCCCGATCTCCTAAGAGGAAGGAAGCTGTCACCCAGCGAAACGGAGATCTCGGCAAACATGAGTTCCAAAGTAAAACAAGTGCAGGAAGAACCACAGGAAGAAAGGTCTAAACAGCACCACAAATGTCCCCCAAAAGCAGAAGACTGCTCTTTCGATGAGGGGGACATGTCGATCCTGATGAATGCTGTAGTCACAGCAGTGGCAACAACCCTTGGCACAAGCCGAAGAAGAGGCGGGATAAGGCAGCGGAGGTCGCATGACGGCATTGACCAAGGACTGTGGCAACCATAAAGGGAAGGAAGTTGGAAAGGGTGCAAAAGGACTTCACAAGCCCCAGCTCTCCTCACCCAAGGTCGAGTACTCCCCTCCCCCTCCCAACCCAGCCCATGCCCTCACAGGTAGAGCCGAACCAGGTGATTGAGTGCCAGAACCGAATCAGGCAAGTTGACCTCTGCCCCCCCCCCAAGGGGCAAGGCCAGCGAACAACAAATGAACAAAAACAGCATGGCCAGAGAAAAAGCCCAAAAAAACCCTTCCACTCAAAGTCAGAGCTACCAAAGACTCTCCACCCCTCAGTGCACCCAGGGGATAGCCCTGACAGCCGAAAGACCCTCAAGCAGTGAGTGAGGACTTCACAATGGAGTTGTCAACTCGAAGACAGTCAACCGAATACGACGAATGTCTCTGATGTAACTATCAAATAGTAACATCATGGCACGCAATCTAAGTATCTGCCGTGGGAAACATTATGGCTCTCCACAAGGCGTTGCCATGCTCCAGCAAATAGTGTGATCAAGGAGCATGACATCGTCATGACTCCAGGGACCTTAACAGTGGAAACCTGTTCACTTCTCCGGGTATTCATGTCTTTCATGCTGCACGTGTATGATGGCAAAAGAGGCTGATCACCATTGTCAGAGCAACAATTTCCCTGCTCGCAATAGCCAATGCACCGCACTGTGGTGAAGATGTGAATCTCTTGCCGTCAAGATTTCACATGGCCGGGGGTCCCCTGAAATTGTACAATGTGTACAGCCGGCCACACTGTAGTATCTTAGACATTTCAGCCAGTCTGTTGCTTCTGCAGCACACGACCAAGTGTCATAGGGGGGGACTTCAATGCACACACCCTATCCTGGTCCTGCAGGTCACCGGATGCGGATGGCTATCCATAGCCAACGTGCTTGAGGACATTCCCGAGATCACTCTCCTCAATTACCCAGGTGTCAACGCATGTCAGAGGGGGGTGGGTAGGTTCCTAAGACCTCAACTGGCCACTGAGACTTGGGGAGAGGAATTAGGCTGCGTTGTTGATGAGACCATCATAGGACCATTACGGCACTATAACTTAAACCCTCAGCGATAGGGGCCCAGCTGAAATGCCACGACCCAAATCCAAGATGGAAAACAGAAAAGGCACAATTGGAAGGCATTCAGAACGCCTTGGCTCGCTGTCGAGGAAGCAATAAACCCACACAAAGTGAAAACATGAAGTTGATAAGAGCCAGTCTGTTTAAGTGCCGAAAACATTTCAGAAGGCAAGCAACCCCTGATAACCTTAGCCATCTAAGGGAGGCTGTCAGGGATGCCAAGGAAACTGCCAGCAGAGTCATGCAGGAAAAGTGACTGGTAATGGTGTGAGTTCCTCTCGATCACCATACCACCATCTCAGAGATATGGCAATGGGTCAGTGAGCAACAGCGATCAACCGAGATACACGCACCATGACCCCCAATCAGAGGCCAACAGACTGGCGCACGAGTTCTCTGCGAGAACAGTAGCACAGCTTGCCAGCCAAACTGAGGGCAAGACAAGAATGCCTACAACCAGACAGACTTGTTCATACAGAGAAAGGCAGCTAACCCGATAACTCAGCTGTTATCTTTCTCGAGGGAATAAGAAATGAATATAAAGCCAGTTTTGTAACACAGCCCCGGGCTCTGACGGGATCTAGTACCCCATCATTTTCCCACCTGGGACTAGAGGTGAGCTTGCATTCCTTGCAACTCATCAACAAGTCCTGGGAAATTCCACTCTAACCCCAGAGTGGAGAAGAAGGCCTACCATAGTTCCCATCCTAAACCAAAGGAACCGGGGAAGTACCGCCCCATATCTCTCATCAGCTGTCTGGCAAGACGGCCGAGAGGATGGTACTGAACGGCTACGGATGGAAAATGGGATCCCAAATGAACACCTCCCCACGGGTTACCAGGGGCATGAGCACAGCATAGCACGCTCTTGAGCACAAAACCACGACGGGCACATTGCGCAGTATTACTGACTTGGAGAAGGCTTTTGAATGGCAAGTCCTCTTGCCATCAGGAGAGCCTGATCAGAAAGGAATCAGAGGAAGCTCTTGGCGCTTGGATAGGGGACTACTTGAGGAATAGACAGCCAGAGTCAAATTCAAGGAACCTATCAACAGCACATGCCACTAGAGAATGAACGCATACAGGGCTGGGGTTATCAGTACCAGCCCTTCTCTAACTCATGTAATGGTCCTGTGTCCTCAATTAAACCCCCAGCGGGGTGCAAAGATCATCTCCTACGCAGCCGATCTGCTATCTCTCCAGTGGACCATAATGCCTAAACAAAGCCCCAGCGTTGCCTGGACCTCATATCCGAGGCGTGTGTAGGACAGGACTAAAGATCTCTTGCAGCCAAATCCAAAGCATGGCTATGAGAAAGAGTTCAAGGCACAAGTCTGAAAATCAGGAATGGACTTGGAGTGGGATGCAGGACTACGTCTACCATTGGGGTAAGGCTAAACGGAACCCTCTCCTTCCGCAAGGAGGTCAGTACCTGGTGACAGAACAAAAATCAAGACTGTTCTCATGAGAGCAATGAGTGGAAGGAGCATAGGGGCCCGGACACAGAGTACTAAGTCATCTATGTACAGCGTAGGCCATTGTAGACATGCCTCCCTCGCTCTGATTGGCATTAGAGAAAATATAAAGACCAATGGAGCAGTCCAAAGAAGCCACCGAGGGCATGTGGGTGTGCCACAGGTGGGCGAAGGTCCTCAACCTCCTAGTGGAGGCAAACCTTCTCCCCTTGGCTCACAAATTGATCTAATGGCAGCAACAATCTTCTCAAAGGTCATCCAGGCTCCCAGGAACACCAGCCCTAAGCATATAAAATAGTTCAAGATGCCCTAGAAAAAATGATAACGAGCTGTTTGCAAAACAACTCCTGGCTGTACACACAAGCCAGGGTGTTAATACGCCATCAGCTCAAAGACCAACTTCTTGCCAAGGGCTATGAGAATCCCCTCACCCCTGACTTTGCGAAGTTCAGCCATGGCCACAAACCTCGATAGAGTTCTCGTCATGATGATGGCAACCCAAAAAGAATGATATTGCACGCCTAGCTTAAAGGCAGAAAAACCCAGAGGGTCATTGCAACCATCACTCCTCCGGGCAGTCAGAAAATATTACAAGGATTGGATCGGGCGATCCCTTGACCCACACGCAGGCGGCGGCCTTTCGCAGCAAGGATGGCCACAAAATCCATGAGGGTAACAGGACTAGCAGAAGTGGCAGGGTTAGCCCTAAATCCCAGACAATACATCAGAGCCGAAAATACTTCGGAGGAGTGTACGGTGATGGCACAACTCCTTCTCTGCAGCTTCACAGAGGGAGAGGAAAACGAGATCCTCCCCCTCGGGCCAGCTGTTACTCAGGACGCCACCGGCTCATTGAACCACTGGTACTTCTGAAATAAACAACAGGGGTCACCGAAGAATCTGCACAGAATGCGCCTAGGTTACGACTGGGCATGGCAGATCATACAAAACAATAGAACGTGAACGAGAGGTTATTGCATGCATTTGCGGCGAGCGAAATACGCCCACACTTTACATTACGTAGAGGAAGTGTGTGAACACGCCAAATTCCAAAGACAAGCCGCAGAATACAGCCGTCGTGCTGGTAAAGAGATATGCGCGATTCTTCACCACGGCTACAGGAGCGCTGTGGCAACTCACCGCCAGTAAGACCGAGTGCAGAGAAGCAAAGAGACAGACATAAAAAGCTGAACAGGGCCAGGCCCATAAGTGAAGGCCCGGCGAAGTAAGAACTGCGCAAATTTCATAGCTAGCCACCGCCACGTAAGCCGAGTGTCAGAGAACCAAATGAGACAGCCATAAAAAGCTGACACAGCTTTGCTTAGGAATATGTTTGTTGTTGGACGCTCCGCGCGCAGACTCGTGTGGCGGAGGGAAGCGAATACGCCGAGGGGCACCACGCACGAACACCAAAAGGATTCAAGGACGGACGCCCTTTCCCTTCCCTTCAAAGAACCTAATACAACTATTACCCCAAACTTTACCACTGCATGCTGGGTTAAGCCCGGCTCCTTTTTCTTCTAAAAATTCATTTCCTCCTTCCCTATCCTTCCCCTATGCCCAATCTTCCTTCCACTCTTCTTTCCAACTTTACTTTTACTCGACAAACAAAACTAAATTTAAAGGTAAGATTTCACAACCATTCACATGCCGCAGGTGTCCACTCAAGGCAGCATAATCAGTCCCAACACTATACATGTATACACCAAATGCCTCCGGCCCCACATTTCCGATCTCATTGGACGCTCTTTACGCCGACGACTGTATACCCACTTAGCTAGACTGATTCGATCGCTCAGACGAAACCAAGCGATCTTGGACACAGTCCCGAGGTGGGAGCACAAATAGCTTATAAAAACTAATGCGAACAAAAACAAAAGTTCATCTTTTTAACCCTAGCACACAACCCTCCTACGATCCAATCATCAAACTCTTTCGACAGACTACAAGCACCTCTTCCAAATAACAAGCTCTCGCACCGTGCCGGTGTAACATGCTTAGATTTTTACAATCAGTAAATAAAAGCCACATTGGTTAACAAGAACTACATCACTTTATCGGATTTAGATGTGCGGCCCCGCGCACAAGCCTTTACCTGTCAAAAGCATCATACACCCTTCTTCACATATACGCCCCACTCACACTTCACTCGCAGCATACGCAAACAGAAGAAAACTGCAAGTCATCCAGAAAAAAGCTTCTTCGATGGATCTACACTACAGGTTGGGGAATGAGGTTGGCGTCATTCACAAACTTACGAGGAGTTTCTGTGCTCCCTCTGAACTCGGGTTGTGGCACGCGCAAAGGGTTGTAAACAACCGACAAACTTCGTCTTTGGCTGCCCGACTGGATAAACAAAAAAATGTCTTCTCCGGGGGAAGGAGAAGCAGCCATATACGCGATTCCTTTGCGCTAGATGGGGCGAGAACAAGAAGCAGTTTTTGAGTGGGCAGCAACATCTTATCCTCTGTGAACTTTGGAACCTCCTACTGCCTTCACCCTCCCTACCTCCCCTGTTCGTTTGTTCTTAAATGTTTTAACTAGCTAGATATGAGATTTGCGAAGAGTTCGGCTTCGCCCGGGCATTTCACTTATGGGCCGGCTGTGTCAGCTTTTTTATGGCTGTTCATTTGCTCTCTGACATTCGGTGCGTACTGGCTGTGGGATTGCCAGCAGGCGCTCCTGTAGCCGCGGCTGGTAAGCATAATCGCATAATCTCTGTACCAGACACGACGGACTAGTGTTCTGCAGGCTTGCCTCAGGAATGCGTGTGCACACAATTCTTAAGTAAAGTACAAGTGTGGCGTTCGGCTCGCAGCAATGCATGCAAAACCTCTCGTCACGTTCGATTGTTTGTAGATCTGCAATGCACAGTGGTAAACATAGGAACATTCTGTGCAGAATGACTTCGTTACCTCTGTACACACAACCCCACAAACACACACACACAAACACACACACACACACACACACACATACAACACACAACACACACACACACACATACACATACATACACACATACACATACACCATACATACATACTACATACACACCACACACACAAAAAACACACACACACACACACACACAACAACACACATACAACCCACCACCACAAACACACACGCACACACACAACACACATCACACATATATATAGACATATATATATATATATATATATCATATATATATATGTATATATATATATTATATATATATGATTATTATATAGATCTATATACTATATAGTATGTAATGTATGTTAGTATGTTATGTCTATATGTCTAATTTTATATATATAATGTGTATATAATTATATATATATATATAATATATATATATAATGTATAATCTGCATATATGTCTGTGTGTGTACAACACACACAACACAACACACACACAACCTACACAAACACACACACCACAACACCACACACCACACACAACACACACACACACACACACACATTTACACACACACACACACATTGACAACAGTAGAATACACATACACACATACACACACACAAACACACACACACATATATCTCTATATCCTACCTCTCTCTTATCTACTTACACACACACACACACACACCACACCACACACCACACACACACACACCCACCAACACACACAATATATCTCTATATATTATATATATATATATAATATATATATTATATATATCTCCCTACCTCTCTCTCTTTACTACAACACACACACACAACCACAACACACACACACAACACTCACACACACACACACACACACACAAACACACACACACACACACACACCCACACACCCCCACTCACACACACACACCCCCACACACACACACACACACACACATATTTTCTATATATTAATACATATATTGGTGTATGTTTTGTGTAGATATTAATATTATATTGATTTAATATATACATTATGATATATAGCTACATATATATCAATATATATATAGGCCTATATATTCATATATATATAATATATATATATATATGTTATAATACATATATCTATATATATATATATATATAAGATTTATATATTATATATATGTATATTTGTTGCGTGGTGTTCATTGCGGTGTGTATCTGTATGTGTGTGTGTGCGTGGTATATGTTGTATCTAAAGGTGGGTGTGTGTGGTGTGTGTGTCAGCGTGTTTGTGTGTGTTGTTGAGGTTGTGTGTGTGATTGTTTGCGTGAGTTGTGGGTGTGTGTGTGTTGTTTGTTTGAGTGATGCGTTTGTGGTTGAAATTATGTGCTTAATGTATGATTATTTTTTAGTCAGTATGAAATGCATGTATGTATGTACAATGTATGTGTAGTGTATTTTCTTGGCGGAAGAAGAAGAAAAAGCTGACAGGTAAGGCGGCAGCGGAGAGGAAACGCTTATTCACGCGTAGTCGTATGGAAACGGGTCATCACTGATAGAACTGAAAGTATAAAAGGCCAAGTTCTCGATTATTGCTATTATTCTGAAAATATCCCCGATGATGAAACAGTGTCTTGCACAAATTCTTATGGTAATAAATCTGGAAATTGTACATGCAAAGAGATGATAAAAAAATATGAATGGTAGTACTCCAAGTAGTAGAGGTGAAGAGCAGGTTTGTCCCTATGAAATGGCAGTGCGTGGCCTGTGCCGCTACCCTGCGCTATGGAGATCGATGGCGCGCATGGACTAGGGGTTTGATGTGCACACCCGCTCAGTAGTGGAGCAGCGGGCGCGGGAATCAGCCTCCGCTGCCCTGCTGCACAAATTTTTTGGTGTTATGCTTGATCTATGGGTATATAGTGGGACTTTTGAAGAGCAGTGTTACGATAAGTGTTGTGGAATAAATGGAAAAAACGTCAAATAGCGGGGATACAAAGGGAGCATCCCGGTGTCCCGTGTGTAAGCCAGCTATTGATTGTTCAGGGCGCACGGCGCTTGCCCCACCAGCAAACATCCCCACACAGCATGGCCCGGTGGCCGCTTGGTGCCCTTCCTCGAGCAGCTGCCATCGATGGGTTACCATCGCAACAAACCAGTACCGGCGCCGCCCATCCCAAAGGACACGGGCGGCGATGATGAAAAAGCTGCTGATCAATGTGTCGGGCGGCGGTTCGAAACTGGCGCAACAGCTAGAAAAATACCCTGATACAAATTCTTGGTTCAACGAACGAGAGTCTTTTATGCTGGAAGAAACCAAGAATATTTCTTTGACAGAGATCATGATATATTTCGCATATTCTGAAATATTATCGCACGGGAAAAGCTACATTATCCTAAACCACGAGGTCTCACCAGATAGATGGGAACTCGTTTCTTGGAATCATTACTGGACGTCATGGTCGATTGTTGTTATGGAAGATTATTCTGATCGCTAAAGTGAAATGAAAATGCAGATCGTCTATTGGCTGACAAACGCTCTGAGCAGAGTGGAGAGCAAGATAAATATGTTTACCGTACTATACGCGAGGCATGTGGCGCGCATATTGAAAATCCTCAACGTAAACTTGCTAGCATTATTAGTGTTTTACTACGTAACTGGTTTCTTCATTGCCGTGTCGGTCAGTCTAATGTTGCGAGACCGTTCTTGCGGCCAACTACAGCAAGAAAGAATCCAACTTATGGGTTAGAGCGCTACAAATTAATCTTCTTATGTGGAGGGACACAGCATGTGTATGATTTGCACAGCAGAATATCCTTCTCCGAATGTTCGCAGCGCCAGACCGCTGTAAGTTGTCGGTCAGTAATGTCCATCACGATGTCGAGCCCATACTTCCCTATTATATCGGGGGGGTTAGGCATAACGACAACGACGGATGTTTC
>NW_023658472.1:0-5000 GCF_015228065.2 Penaeus monodon | reverse complement strand
GATCCATATACCAATTCTATCTATCTATCGATACCACACACACACACACACACACAGACCACCCACACACACACACACACACACACAACACACACACAACACACAACACACAACACAAACCACACACACACACATGTACGTGTGTAGTATTATATAATATATATTATATGTATATATATTATAGATATATCGTATATACATTAATATGTATATATATATATATATTAGATATATATATAGCTATATATATAGTGTGTGTGTGTGTGTTGTGTCGGGTGTAGTGTGTCGTCGTTTGTGTTGAATATTATCTACTATCTATATATGTGTGTTTGTGTGTGACTGTTTGTGTGGTATGATTGCGTATATAATAATATATATATATATATAGATATAGAGATAGTAGATATATAGTATTATATATATAAACATTATCAGTATGATATATATCATTATATTTATTATATATATCTAGATATATATATATATATATATATGGCGTCTTATTATATATATATATATATATATATATATATATATTAGATATATATATATGAATATGATACTATATATTTTATATATATATCTAGAATTATATATATATATATATATATTAACGAACTTATAAATTGGCCGAACTGCCACGGCAACTCGCAAAACATCTCGAACCTTCCTCGCCGTCCTGTTTCCTATCAGTCTGGCAATGCTTAAACCGTTATATCCCTGCCTATTATTTCATTATGTTTTTTGTACTTCCTATTTTCTTTCTCGCCCACCGAGCCCATTATTAAATTTTTATACCACGTCCCTTTGATTGCCCTCCCAATTCCATGAACCCATTCCTTGTGTACGTTGTCGATCAGCTAGTAGAAGTCGAAGATAACGATGTTCGTTACATGTCTCTGTTTTGTTACTCACATTCTGATCACACTGTTGCAGTAGGGAACATAAGATATTTTAGAATGCGAGTCGTAAGATTGATTTTTTCAGATGGTTATCAATGGATAGTGTAAATTGTTCAAACATAACACATAATAGCAATGATAATAATCACCGATGATGTGATGATAATAATAATAATAACACTAATAATAATGAAATAATAATAATAAATAATGATGATGATGTGATAACTAATAATCTGTAATGATAATGATGATATCATGATAATAATGATAAAATAATAATAATATAATCATAATAATAATAATAAGTATAATCAGGATAATAATATAATAAAAATATGATAAAGATGATGATGATGATGGATGATGATGATGATTGATGATGATGATGATGATGATGATGATGTGATGATGATGAGATGATGATGAGGATGATGATGGTGGTGGTGGTTGATGTGAAGAAGAAGACAATGACGCTGCCGTGATGATACTTGATAATCATTGATAAATACAATATAATAATAATAATAGAAATAACCAAAATTTTGAAATGATAGAATGACATCAACAACGATAATATCAATAACTTTTATTAGGTTACAGAATAAGAAATTAGAAAGTATGGAAGAATAACAATAGTAAAAAAATAGTAAGTCATAAATAAATAATAAGTAGGATAGTCTTAATAAACCAGAACCATAGTAGTAACCCAAGACTTTACACTAATGGTAATGAAAATAAAATGACTCTCATACTCGAAGAAGTCAGCGTCAACACAATGTACTTTGTAGTATATTCTTAAGTTCGAATGTGTTCAGATTCAGTACAGATAGTAAATACTGTGTGAAAAATAGGTGTATGTAAATTAGTAAAATACATGATTGCGTCTGTCTGAATTTTCTCAGTAAAAAAAAAAAAAAATCCCGCAATGATCCAATGTAAAAGCAAGGTTCTTTCAGGACCCTATGTGTATTTAATTGCTTGACATCATACTACAAACATCATCTATAATATGAATTCGCGTTGAGGCGATCCATGTTTCTAGCTGCTGTTGGGCACACATCCAGCAACTTGGGACTGACGCTGGCAGTCTGCCACACCCATAACCTTATACTCTGTCCCCCTTTACACGCTGTGCCGTTTATTCAGCTCTTGAAATGCCATTTTCTGAAAAGCATCAGACTGTGTTGTAATATATAAGGAGTAACTTGATTCCTATTAATGCACAAGACCATTACTATTTTGCTGACAAGCTATTTCTATCATCTCAAAAGTGTGTCTGAGGTGAAAAAGTATCATATATACTATATATTAAAATATATATTATATATATATATATATAATATATATATATATATATGTAAAGTATATAGATATTCTAAGGATTAACCCCAGAAGATATATGCGTATATAGATACAAATATTTCACCAGCAGTCTCTGTGATTCACAGAACTTTCAACCTGATGGACTCAGTTGTTCTGTGGGAGTTCTTCAAGCGCAAAAACACAGAAGCAGCCCAGGGGTCCATGGCATAAGCCGAGGACAAGGCAGAATTCCATCTCCCTGGAGACAATGGAGGCCACTGAAGCGTGTCGCATGGCTCGGCAGAATGGCAATCAGGTTTTGTGTCGCTCTTTGGTATGTAGGGCTCGGATGCTGTTGAGAAGGGACAAGGAACAGTTCATCAGGAATCTTGCTGAGGAATTTGAAGGCCATTTCTTGGTAAACGACCTTCGCCCTGCCTACCAAGAAAGCTGAACTCTAAGCCCTCTTCGCAGATGACTGCAGTCCAAACAGTGGATTGACAGTTCATGTTGGGGTTTGTGAACTTTGGGCTGAGTATTTTGTGCAGTTGTACCAGGTAGACCCTCCAACAGTTAGCTTGGATGCAAGCGATGTCACAATACCTGAGCCGGACCCACCCATCAGCAAGGAACCTCCTACCCTAACAGAGGTTAGGATGGCGATTTCCAAGCTGAAGAGTGGGAAAGTTGCAAGGCATATGTGATATCCCTACTGAACTTCTAAAGGCTGGGGTGAAACCTATGGCTCAGGGCTTGCATACAGTTTTGTCTGCCGTCTGGCAGACTGGTACCATTCCCCCTGACATGTTGAGGAGCGTGGTCACTGCAAAGTTTTCACCCACATTCTTCTGAAACGAATCTGCAAACACTACTAAGGCATTAGAGACTGGGCAGTCTGGATTCATTCCTGTCAAATCCACATTAGACCAAAAACTAAACGCTTTGAGTAATTGTGGAATTGCCGTCAATGAGTTTGGTCGTGGGTTGCTTGCAGCCTACATCGACCTCAAGAAGATGTTTGACTCGGTGCACCGTGAATCGCTATGGGAGATCGTAAGACTCAGGGGAATTCCGACACAGATTAGTGGCCTGATAGCAAACCTATATACCGGCACTGAAAGTGCTGTAAAGTGTGTTGGGGCCTGTCAAACTTTTTCCTTGTTAATTCAGGGGTGAGGCAAAGCTGTGTCTTTGCACCAACACTTTTCAACACCTGTATGGACTGGATAATGGGGAGAGCTACTAGCCAAAAGTCAGTGTGTGAGCAAAACACTGGACAATATCAAGGTCTCAGACCTTGACTTTGCCGATGATGTTGCTATCCTATCTGACTCCCTGGAGTCACTGCTGGTGACTCTTGATGCATTTAGCAATGAGGCAAAGCCCTTAGGCCTGGACCAAGACCAAGATTCAGGACTTTGGAGGCCTGTTAGGGGAAATCAGCAGATGGATAGGTCTGGCGACATGAAATCGATCAACAAGAGCATTTGGAGATGTCTGTACGTATGCAGGAGGACCAAGCTACATGTCTTCAAGGCATTGATACTGCCAGTTTTGCTCTATGGAAGCAAAATCTGGATGCTATCTAGTGCCTTGGAGTCTTGTCTTTGCCGGATCATGGGATACAGCTGGCAGGACCATGTGTCCAGCCAACAGCTACACCGTGAGACTGGCATGGTACCTGTTACTTGCATAATCTGTGATCGCCAACTCAGGCTATATGGGCACCTAGCTCGTTTTCCTGTGAATGACCCTGACCATCAAGTTGTCTCTTTGCGATACAACCCTGGGTGGAGGGGGCCAGTGGGACGACCCATACACACACATATACACACATATATCTAATACATATATATGTATATATATATACATTTATACATTATATATATTATATTGTATACATATGCATATACATATACATATATAAATATATATATATATATATATATATATATATATATATATATATATATATATGTGTGTGTGTGTGTGTTGTGTGTGGTGTGTGTGTGTATGTGTATGTGTAGCACACACATATATATGTGTGTGTGGTGTGTGTGTGTTGTGTGTGCAGTTGAGAGGGTGAAGAGGGCCACGTTGAGAGTAGTTCTCAGTGCATGGCAGGTTGAAGACCGGCAAGTGAGGAGTCACTTTAGGAGAGGAGTCGTGGTAGAAGGTACGAACGAACGACGCAGGAAGTCAATCTCTCCATCCAGGCACTGGGTGTTGCAGATGGGAGGGTGCGGAGGAACAGCAAGGTGGCAACTCCTCTCTTTTCCTGGAGAGGATGGTTCGAGAAGTGTATGTACATACCACTGTGCACAGGCTTCCTGTATATGGAAAATGATCAGCAGAGGGATGAACTAGGGTGTCTAAGAAAGGGAGCTTGTTATCATCCTCCTATTCCACCTTGAAATCGTTGGAAGGAGGAGGAGGGTCATGAGGCCAGAGAGCATAGATGATGACATATTTCATCAAACCGAAGGACGAAGGGAGATAGAGGGTTGAGGCTCAGACTCGAAGAATTCCATGAACGGGTTTGCCAAGACTGGAGACAGGGGAGAGCCCATTGCACCACCGAATGTCTGAGAGTAGAAGCGACCCTCAAAGGAAAAGGAATTAGACTCCACACACAGAAGATTCAGCGGTGGGCAGATGGAGACGAAGATCCTCTGCAGGAAGCTCCTCTGAAGGAAGCGAGAACGTCATCAAACGGGACCTTGGTGAACAGGGGGCGACAATCCAAGCTCATCATGATCGCCGGGAGACACCACGGACACGGAGGGGGAAAAA
>NW_023658471.1:15000-23963 GCF_015228065.2 Penaeus monodon | reverse complement strand
TCTCATGATACGCCAATCCTCTCCAGGTCGCAGTGGCCAGGGTGAGGTCTAGGACCCCTCCTCTGACATGCGTTGGCTCTTGGTTATTGAGGAGAGCGATCTCGGGGAATGTCTCAAGCACGTTGGCTATGTGATGGCCAGCTGCATTTGGTGCCCAGGAGGGAGCCAGACATAGGTGCCTGGGGGGGCGGGAACAAAGTCTGGTCGCTTCTTAGCAACCTCTTGCCGCTTGAGGGCCGCCTCTTTCCTGACAGAGCAGGCCAGGCTCCAGGCGTGATGCCTCTTGGCACAGTTGGGACATTTGGCTGTTGTGTCCCTCTTTTCCTCTTTGTAAGCCTTAATGCACATCTCGGTGTTGTGTGCCTCGCTACGGTGATGTCCGTACTTTTGGCACTTGAATCACCGAAGTGGGTCAGGCACGTATGTTCGAAGGTTGTAGGTACCCCAGTTACCCAAATCAAGGGTAGAGGTTGGGTACCTTTCATGGTCACAAGGACTTGCCTTGTTGGAGTCTTCCCTTTCGACATTCGGGAAGCCTCCACGACCTGTGGGTGTGATGCGATCATCTCCACATCATATGAGACTGAGAAGCCAAGTAGCACCATCTTGACCCTCTTTTCCTGAGGATTAAGTGGTGAGAGGCTCACTTTCCTCCCATCTTTTTGCTCCTTCGTTTCCTGCAGGAAACAAAGGGTAGCTTGATCTTTGGGCATGATGATCATGCCCTAATCTCGCGCAACCCAGATCGACAACCGGATTTTGCGTTGGTTCTTCAATGCCCTGACCATTTGGTAGGCATTGTCGAAGCCTTCGGGTTTGACAGGTATCTTAAATTGGGGGAAAACGCCTTGGGAGTCCAGACTCTCCCTCAGAGTAGGTCTCCGTCCTCGGTAGTTTCGGCCCGCCCTTTTCGGCTTTGGGGCTTGCTCGTGAGGGCACCAGCTGTTTCGGCTGGTTCAGCTTGTGCTCAGTGCCTTCCTGTGCTCGGGGTTTTCTTTTGCCACCCGGAGGCACGTATGGCTTCAGGGTGGTTGCCGTGGTCTGGGCCTTGCACGGGTCGTCAACATTAGCATCTGTCTGTGGGGGGTTTTTGGTTTGATTTTCCATGTATATGGACAGTGCTTCATCCACTCACGCCCCCACCCACCACAGAGTTCAACAAGGGGAAGCTGAGTGTTAGAACCAATGTCTAACAGCAACAGTTATTGTTCTGTCTAACGGCAGCTATTTAGGACAGAACCAGGCTGAGGGCCTGACATTTTTTCAAAGTCAATCCCCCTTCTCTCTGAAACACCCAAAGGCTGTTTCATCTCAGAAGAGAAGAGGGGTCCTGCACCTGTTCCAGTAAGTTCCTTCATCCCTCTGAAACAGCCAACCGCAGACTATTTCATCACGGTGAGGGAGAGAAGCTAACTTTATCCAGGCAGTTCCTATGGCAGAACAGGAAGTTAGTGTTCTGTCTAGCGGCAGCTATTTAGACAGAACCAGGCTGAGGGCCTGACAAAGTGAGGGGCTCCTACCTGCCTATCGTTCCTATGCGAAACAGAGAGTGGCAGTTATCAGATGGTCTGCCAGACCAGTCCCTAGCAAATAGAATGGCAACTCTATGCACACCGTAAGGCAGGCCCTCTAAAGGACCTTTACCTCCCCTGCGGGAGGTAAAGGTCTGCCCACGTCCGAGCACGCGCCCAAAGATGGGGTCCAGTTCACCAGAAGGTGTGCACAGAGTTATCCTAATGCCGAAAATTCGTATAGGAAAGAATAGGCTAGAGGGCATGAAGCTACATGCAAGCACATAGCATTGTGGCAGCAAACAATGGGGGGTGCGTCACCGTCCGATAACGCGTAAGAGCCAAGGCCGAAATTGCATTGGGCCGGGCGCGGTACATCTCTTTAATCCGCCCATTCAAAAGCCTCGAGCGGAAAGGTCATAGTGCCTCTCTTGGCATTATCTGGCTTGGCGCCACCGCTGCGCCCCGTCGAGCGCCTTAGCCGGTACGGTCCTCCCTTCGCTCTCAATCGCCCAAGAAAGGCCCGATTCAGCGCAGGGAGAGAAGAGAGGAGAGTCCTTGTAGGTCAGCTGCTCGATGTCCACTGGATCTCGTGTCTAGTGAACTAAAGGGGGGAGAGGACAGGGAAGGATCCTTAGTTCAAGGACGGGAGGAGAAGCTAAGGGTAGCTAGCTACCTAGAAGTTGAAGGAAGAGAGAGTATAAAGTAGGGGGCGAACCGGAGCCAGGTTGGAAAGGAAGGAGACACTTTTTTTCGCCCACTAGGGATTATCATAATAGGTGTGAACCCATTATGATAGCCTATTGCGGGTGAGACCCTCGCCTGCCTCCCTGCCAGCTCCTAGGAGCTGAGAGCGAGGTTCAGTGGGTCCCTCTTTTGTTTATTTAAACTAGAAGAATGGAGAACAAAAACATGAGAACAAAAGAACGAGTTTTAAAAAAACAATAATAAATAAACGAGTAAGGATGATTGTGAAGAACTAGAGCGGGAGTATGAAAATGAGTGAGGGAGGATGATGGTGAAAGTAGCATGGGAACATAAATAAAACGAGGAGGGATGATGGTAAACAAAAACATAAATTAAAACGAGGAGGGATGATAGTAAACAGAACAAAGGAATAAATGAACATGGAGATAAACGGAGAAGATGATGGTGAAACAGAAACAGAGGAGCATGAAATTAAGAGGAAGGGTGATGATGAGAAGAACATAGAGTTGTGACACAGTAACATGAAATTTAAATGGGGAAAGACGAACAAGAACAAGAACAAAATAATATAATAACACTTTTTTTTTTTTTTTGCCTGCCAGGGATTATCATAGCAGGTGTGAGCCCGCTATGATAGCCTGCTGCAGGTGATACCCTTGCCTACCTCCCTTCCAGCTCCTAGGGGCTGAGAGCGAGGTTCAGTGGGTCCCTCTTTTGTTTATTTAAACATTTTTTTTTTTTTTTTTTTTTTACGAGAGTATGACGAGGACAAGGTGTGGCCGTGTGTGATAATATGTTTTAGAGCGGGAGGCATCCTTTGCTTTGTGAGCACACGTGTGGGTGGTGCTTCACCCAGCAGATTGTCAGATTGGCCTAACATATATGGAAAAACAGCAAAGGCAAAAAACATTAAAAAACATTAACTCAAAACACGGATGAAGGGTGACTGTCCAGCGCATAAACCCGTATGATGAATGATAACATGATGTAGTGATATGTGGTGATGATGTCGTGAATGTGTGGGTATGTTGTTACCTTTTGCGCATTAGCAGCGGAAGGTAATTGGGGTGGTGGTATGGGCATGGTATTATGGTGGCTTTTTTTGCGTGGAAATCATCCACCGAACCGAGCACAAGCACAACACAAACACAAACATTGCGTGTGGATGTGAGCGGTCCGGAGGCCTTTTCCTTGCTGTGGTTTGATGCGTTGGTTCATGTGAAGGTGAAGTTGAAACGAGCGAATTATTTACAATTGAAAAAAAAACAAAACATATATACTATGAGGGTGTGTGGCCAGCGCATAGACTCATTATAAAGGGGGTTGGTGATGTAGTGAAAGTGGTGATGTGTGGTGTATGATAACATGATGTGATATGATGTCATGATATCGCGATTGTGTGGCATGATGTTACCTTCTGCGCATGAGCGGTGGAAGGTGGCTGGAGTGGTAGTATAGGTTGGCATTATGGTAACTTTAGCGTGGAGATCATCCTTCTGACCGAGCACAAACACACACAAATATAAGCACAAACAAAAACATAAACACAGACGTTGTGCGTGGATGTGAACGGTCCGAAGGCTTTTTCCTCACTAGGTGCGCTGGTTGTTAAACAGAAAAAATGCAATCAGAAATAAAATACATGTATATACAAAAATATGAGTTGTGGGGTGGGAAACATCCTTCGACTTGCACGCACGTATGCGTGCAGATCGGAGACCTTTTCCCCCAACTAAGCATTCAGCTCGCATAGAGGGGTTCTGGGGGATCTCCGTTTATTAGCGGGAGTGTTCTGGGCCACCATGTGTGATTTGTTTGTGTGTTTGTGTATGATGTCGTCGTAGTTTGTGTTGTCTATGTGTTGTATGCGGTCCCAGGTTCGTTTGCTTTGTGTGTGTATGGGTATGTTCAGTGGCTCTATGTTTATGTTTGGTGTAGTGATTGGCGGTATTCTGTATCGTATTCTGTCTTGTATAGTGGTCTTGTTTATCCAGTATAGTGCTCTGCTCGGTATGGATTGCATCTTAAGTTTTTGTGTTTTTGAGATTGCAGTCAATGGAATGGGTGTGTATTCGAGTATAGGTCTTACAGTAGTTTTGTAGAGTTTCAGCTTGGTGGGTGTTGTGCAGTATGAAAAGTGTTTGAGTTTCTTCAGAGCTGTGCTTGTGTGAGGCCTCCGGGCCTCCCTTCTCTGCCTTCCCTCACCCTTTTTTTTTTCTTTTTCCCATTCCTTACCCCCTTTCCTCTTACTTTCCCTCACCTAGCTTCTGTATCTTTTACTTTCCCTCTCCTAGCTTCTGTGTCTCTTACTTTCCCTCTCCTAGCTTCTGTGTCTCTTACTTTCCCTCTCCTAGCTTCTGTGTCTCTTACTTTCCCTCTCCCAGCTTCTGTGTCTCTTACTTTCCCTCTCCTAGTTTCGGTGTCTCTTACTTTCCCTCTCCTAGCTTCGGTGTCTCTTACTTACCTTTTGCGCATTAGCAGCGGAAGGTAGTTGGGGTGGTGGTATAGGCATGGTATTATGGTGGCTTTTTTTGCGTGGAAATCATCCACCGAACTGAGCACAAGCACAACACAAACACAAACATTGCGTGTGGATGTGAGCGGCTTCTGTGTCTCTTACTTTCCCTCTCCTAGCTTCTGTGTCTCTGCCTTTCCCTCTCCTAGCTTCTGTGTCTCTTACTTTCCCTCTCCTAGCTTCTGTGTCTCTTACTTTCCCTCTCCTAGCTTCTGTGTCTCTTACTTTCCCTCTCCTAGCTTTTTTGTCTCTTACTTTCCCTCTCCTAGCTTCGGTGTCTCTTACTTTCCCTCTCCTAGCTTCGGTGTCTCTTACTTTCCCTCTCCTAGCTTCTGTGTCTCTTATTTTCCCTCTCCTAGCTTCGGTGTCTCTTACTTTCCCTCTCCTAGCTTCTGTGTCTCTTACTTTCCCTCTCCTAGCTTCTGTGTCTCTTACTTTCCCTCTCCTAGCTTCTGTGTTTCTTACTTTCCCTCTCTTACAACCCTTCTTTCAGAAGTTTTGTGTTTTTTTCTCCTTGCTAGCCTAGCCTAGCATCTATTTTTTTTTCTTCTTTTTTATCTTACTTCAGGTGTTCTTCTTTCCCTATTCTTATATTCTATACTGTCTGCTTACTTTCCTATTCTGTATCTTTGCCTTATACTCCAAGCTTTCCTCTCAGACTACCTACATCTAGACTCCATGCCTATCCAGTGATGTTTTTCTTTTTTTTCCCATTCCTTTTTCCACTCCTTTTCCTCTGCCCTCAGCCTTGTCCCTGTTCCTTTTACCTCGGGCTATTCCTTGCTGAACCTACATCCTGCCCCAAATCCTGGCCACGGAAAAGTATGAAGATCCTGGAGGACATACGACATAGGATCGGCTGTCACTCCCCATACTTTATGCCTTTTTTTTAATAATCACTCTGGCCATTAGATTGAGACTTGTTTTAAATATTATCCATTTTAACGTAATTGTCTAATTTCTGTTGCAATGTTAAGTCTCCTTTTTAAATATTATTTATCGGAGCTTTTAGAAGCTACTGTTATTCTTTTCTAGAGTGCCGTTTTTCTTTGATTTTAAATTTAATTTATTTGCTAAGCATGTTTTAGTTTTTTTGTTTCTATAATGCATTTTCTTTTAGTTGCTCATTTTATAGTTTATTTCAAGAGCCATAGAAGCTCTGTTTGCTTGTTTGTTTGTTATTTCGTGTCGAAATTACAAATATTTTTGGTAAATTACCTTTTTCTTTTGGCCATTGAGCATTGATTTTATACCCCACATTATGTTTAGTGATATTTTTAGTTATTTTAATGAATTTAGAGGGCTGCTTATGAGTTATGTTTTGTGCAATGCTTCTGCCATAATTATTTTTTTTGTTAGTTTTATCTTTTCAGTTTTATTATTTGTGATTTTTATAATTGTTTTACTTTTTACTACTTTTATAAAATGTTTATATAATTTTCTAAACAAATTGTATTGTAAATATTTGTTTTTATTCGAAACTTTGTATCTCTTTGTTTCCCCTCGCGTATAAAAGGGGGGGGGTGCCCACCAATAAACAGTGTGAAGACCTAACGTGTGTTTTGTGTGTCCTCCATGGATCTTACAGTGAGATGGCGTCGAACCGGAGAAAAGGTTGTATCTGACCTCATGACTTACCTTTGTTAAAGCTGGGTGTGAGTAGATAAGTACATGAAGGGGTATTTTAAGGTATCACCACTCTACCTCATAGACGCCCACACTTCCTTGCAGGCTTATAAGGGAACCCAGATACTTTTTGTTTATTTTTTTATGGGGTAAACAGGGCCCACCTCTCCAGGCCCTTATGCTCTCACTTAGATAATGCATTCATGAGAGGCCCCCTCCCACAGATACCCTTACACTTGCTTGGTTTATTCGGTGTTGTGCTTGTGTGTGAATACCGTTTCTGCTGAAGTGTAAGCCTAGCATGTTTCCTGTGGTTGCGTATGGTATGTCTGTGTTGTTTATTGTGAGTGGAGGTGGGTTGCGTCTGGCCACTGATATGGCTGAATTTGTTTGTGTTGGTCTGTATCTTCCATTTGTTTTCGTATGTGTTGATCGTGCTGTTTGTGTGGCTGTTTTCATGATGTTTTTGGATTTGGAAGGGTGTGATATGATTTGTGTAATGTCGTCTGCGTATGCGGTGTAGTTGCTGTAGGGTGCTGGGGGTGGTAGGTTGGCAGTGTAGAGGATGTAGAGTGTTGGTGAGAGGACGCTGCCCTGTGGAACTCCACTTCTGAGATGAATGGGAGGGTCTAGGTGAGAAACAAGGCGAATGGAGGCTGTTCTGTTGTCCAGGAAGTTGCATAAGAGGCGTGTGAAGTGTGGAGGCAGTTGTAGCTCTGTTGTTTTGTATTTGAGGCCGTCATGCCAGACCTTACCAAAGGCCTTGGTGACGTCTCGAAGTATAATGTTGGTTTGGTGCTTGTTTGCGAGACTGAGAGCGATCTCCTCCCGTGTTGCCTAGGGTTGTGTATGTTGTTGTATTCAAGGTGTGTTTTAAGTCTGTGTGTGATAATCCTCTCAAGCAACTTCCCGTGAACTTCCAGCAGTGAAATGGGCCGGAAGCTGGTCACCTTGTGAGGTGGCTTTCCTGGCTTTGGGATGAGGATGAGTGATGTATGTTTGAATTTGGTGGGGAAGTGTCCTGTTGCCAGGGCAGCGTTGAAAATGTGGCGAAGTCTGGAGAGCATGATGGGTGGAAGGTGTTGCATGATAAGTTTGTTGATGTTGCTGTTTCCTGGTGTTGTGTTTTGTGATCGTGTGTATGCATATCTCATGTCTTCTGGAGTGATGGGGTGTGATAGAGGGTTGTCTGGTGTGAGTGTGGTGAGTGATATTGTTTGTGATGGGAGAATCAGGTGTTGCAGATGTTGTAGTGATTGTGTTACCTTGGCTTCTGTGTCTGGGTCAAATGTTGCGTTTTCTGCAGGATAGATTTGGAAGTTCTGTTGCCAGAACTCCCTATAGACAGCTTCCATCCCCTCTGCTGTGTCTATCTTTTGTCTGTTGGTGTTGTATATGCATGTGATCCTCTGTCTGTTCGATCTTATGAGTCTCCTGTGCTTCCTCCAGAAGACCTTAGGATCGTTTATGTTGTTGCATAGTTCTCTTGTGAGTGTTTCACATTGTTGGTTGCTCATGTGTTTTGTTTCGTTGGTGAGTTGTATTTGAATTTTTCTGTGTCGTGTGCGTAGTTCTGTGTTCCATCCCTGTGTTTCAGCAAGTTCCCGAAGGTGTCTGTATTGTATTTTTAGTGTTTTTAGACGACGTGTTTCTCTGTAGTGCACAAGTGTTTTGAATGTTGTTTTAGGAATGTTTGCCTCTCGGGCAGTCTGTATGTCTGTGTACCACTGGTTAGGGTGATGGTCTATGGTGTACGTAAGTTGCCCTTCGAGATCTGGAGTGTGTGTGTGTTCAAGTGTTTGTTTAAACCCTTCACAGTTTGCATGATTAAGGTTCTCTCGGGGCGGTGTAGGTATCAAGATTGGGCTGGTGGAGAGTGTGAGTATCACAGGGAGGTGATCACTGGATGTGACATCCTCTGTGGTTATGTGGTAGTTTAGGATTGCCTGTGTGTTAGCGAGAACTATGTCTGGTGTGGTGGAGCTGTTGGTACGTATGAATGTTGGTGTGTCAGGGCCGAGGTGGGTGAGTCTGCCGTCGAAGATGAATGAGGCGAGGCCTCTTCCGACGGCATTTGTGTCTCTGTAACCGAAGAGTCTGTGGTGTGTGTTGAAGTCTCTCATTATGTATGTTGTTTTTTTGGTGTCGCAAGAGTGAAAAGAGGTCAGGTTGGTTTATGTAAGGTCTGCGTGGGGGTGCGTACGTGGTGGCTATGATGATGGGTCCATGAGGGGTGTCTATTTCGATGGCCATGAGTTCTGAGGTGAAAGTGTCTAGTATTTTATGTTTGATGTGTTGTTTGACGGCAATGGCTATGCCGTCTTTGTCCTCGTTTGTTTTGTTGGATGTGTATGTGTTGTAGTTGTATATTTTTACTGTTTGTGGGTGTATGAGTGAGTGTCAGTTCATGAGTATGATATCAGGGTCGTGTTGTCTTTACTGATTGCAGAGTTATTGTCTTCGTCTGTATGTCCATGTGTGTACATTATGTTGAATGATTGTGAGGCGTGAGTGTAATGTGGTGTGTGTTGCAGCTATGGTGTTACTTGTGTCGTTCCAGCCATTCAGTAGGTGTCCAAGGTTTTGTTGTCTGAGTTTTTCAA
>NW_023658471.1:0-10000 GCF_015228065.2 Penaeus monodon | reverse complement strand
GATGATCAGTCCCTTCGCCATAGGGACGATTACTATCTCAACCCCAAAAAACATATGGCATCCGCCTCTTCGCCGCGGAGCCCTCACTACAAACGCATCAACAGACAACAACTGGCACAACGAAATACAACGCGGTACAATAAAATGGATATACACAAACACCACATACCGAAACCGCATTCACGAACAAAAAATCACACAACACTTACATGCAGGAAACATCTTCATCCAGCCAGACATGATTGAAAAACTCAAACAACAAAACCTTGGACACCTACTGAATGGCTGGAACGACACAAGTAACACCATAGCTGCAACACACACCACATTACACTCACGCCTCACAATCATTCAACATAATGTACACACATGGACATACAGACGAAGACAATAACTCTGCAATCAGTAAAGACAACACGACCCTGATATCATACTCATGAACTGACACTCACTCATACACCCACAAACAGTAAAAATATACAACTACAACACATACACATCCAACAAAACAAACGAGGACAAAGACGGCATAGCCATTGCCGTCAAACAACACATCAAACATAAAATACTAGACACTTTCACCTCAGAACTCATGGCCATCGAAATAGACACCCCTCATGGACCCATCATCATAGCCACCACGTACGCACCCCCACGCAGACCTTACATAAACCAACCTGACCTCTTTTCACTCTTGCGACACCAAAAAAACAACATACATAATGAGAGACTTCAACATATACCACAGACTCTTCGGTTACAGAGACACAAATGCCGTCGGAAGAGGCCTCGCCTCATTCATCTTCGACGGCAGACTCACCCACCTCGGCCCTGACACACCAACATTCATACGTACCAACAGCTCCACCACACCAGACATAGTTCTCGCTAACACACAGGCAATCCTAAACTACCACATAACCACAGAGGATGTCACATCCAGTGATCACCTCCCTGTGATACTCACACTCTCCACCAGCCCAATCTTGATACCTACACCGCCCCGAGAGAACCTTAATCATGCAAACTGTGAAGGGTTTAAACAAACACTTGAACACACACACACACTCCAGATCTCGAAGGGCAACTTACGTACACCATAGACCATCACCCTAACCAGTGGTACACAGACATACAGACTGCCCGAGAGGCAAACATTCCTAAAACAACATTCAAAACACTTGTGCACTACAGAGAAACACGTCGTCTAAAAACACTAAAAATACAATACAGAACACCTTCGGGAACTTGCTGAAACACAGGGATGGAACACAGAACTACGCACACGACACAGAAAAATTCAAATACAACTCACCAACGAAACAAAACACATGAGCAACCAACAATGTGAAACACTCACAAGAGAACTATGCAACAACATAAAACGATCCTAAGGTCTTCTGGAGGAAGCACAGGAGACTCATAAGATCGAACAGACAGAGGATCACATGCATATACAACACCAACAGACAAAAGATAGACACAGCAGAGGGGATGGAAGCTGTCTATAGGGAGTTCTGGCAACAGAACTTCCAAATCTATCCTGCAGAAAACGCAACATTGACCCAGACACAGAAGCCAAGGTAACACAATCACTACAACATCTGCAACACCTGATTCTCCCATCACAAACAATATCACTCACCACACTCACACCAGACAACCCTCTATCACACCCCATCACTCCAGAAGACATGAGATATGCATACACACGATCACAAAACACAACACCAGGAAACAGCAACATCAACAAACTTATCATGCAACACCTTCCACCCATCATGCTCTCCAGACTTCGCCAACATTTTCAACGCTGCCCTGGCAACAGGACACTTCCCCACCAAATTCAAACATACATCACTCATCCTCATCCCAAAGCCAGGAAAGCCACCTCACAAGGTGACCAGCTTCCGGCCCATTTCACTGCTGGAAGTTCACGGGAAGTTGCTTGAGAGGATTATCACACACAGACTTAAAACACACCTTGAATACAACAACATACACAACCCTAGGCAACACGGGAGGAGATCGCTCTCAGTCTCGCAAACAAGCACCAAACCAACATTATACTTCGAGACGTCACCAAGGCCTTTGGTAAGGTCTGGCATGACGGCCTCAAATACAAAACAACAGAGCTACAACTGCCTCCACACTTCACACGCCTCTTATGCAACTTCCTGGACAACAGAACAGCCTCCATTCGCCTTGTTTCTCACCTAGACCCTCCCATTCATCTCAGAAGTGGAGTTCCACAGGGCAGCGTCCTCTCACCAACACTCTACATCCTCTACACTGCCAACCTACCACCCCCAGCACCCTACAGCAACTACACCGCATACGCAGACGACATTACACAAATCATATCACACCCTTCCAAATCCAAAAACATCATGAAAACAGCCACACAAACAGCACGATCAACACATACGAAAACAAATGGAAGATACAGACCAACACAAACAAATTCAGCCATATCAGTGGCCAGACGCAACCCACCTCCACTCACAATAAACAACACAGACATACCATACGCAACCACAGGAAACATGCTAGGCTTACACTTCAGCAGAAACGGTATTCACACACAAGCACAACACCGAATAAACCAAGCAAGTGTAAGGGTATCTGTGGGAGGGGGCCTCTCATGAATGCATTATCTAAGTGAGAGCATAAGGGCCTGGAGAGGTGGGCCCTGTTTACCCCATAAAAAAATAAACAAAAAGTATCTGGGTTCCCTTATAAGCCTGCAAGGAAGTGTGGGCGTCTATGAGGTAGAGTGGTGATACCTTAAAATACCCCTTCATGTACTTATCTACTCACACCCAGCTTTAACAAAGGTAAGTCATGAGGTCAGATACAACCTTTTCTCCGGTTCGACGCCATCTCACTGTAAGATCCATGGAGGACACACAAAACACACGTTAGGTCTTCACACTGTTTATTGGTGGGCAACCTCCCCCTTTTATACGCGAGGGGAAACAAAGAAATACAAAGTTTCGAATAAAAAACAAATATTTACAATACAATTTTTTTGGAAAATTATATAAACATTTTATAAAAGTAGTTAAAAAGTAAAACTGAATTATAAAAATCACAAATAATAAAACTGAAAAGATAAAACTAACAAAAAAATAATTATGGCAGAAGCATTGCACAAAATATAACTCATAAGCAGCCCTCTAAATTCATTAGAATAACTAAAAATATCACTAAACATAATGTGGGGTATAAAATCAATGCTCAATGGCCAAAAGAAAAAAGGTAATTTACCAAAAATATTTGTAATTTCGACACGAAATAACAAACAAACAAGCAAACAGAGCTTCTATGGCTCTTGAAATAAACTATAAAATGAGCAGCTAAAAGAAAATGCATTATAGAAACAAAAAAAACTAAAACATGCTTAGCAAATAAATTAAATTTAAAATCAAAGAAAAGCGGCACTCTAGAAAAGAATAACAGTAGCTTCTAAAAGCTCCGATAAATAATATTTAAAAAGGAGACTTAACATTGCAACAGAAATTAGACAATTACGTTAAAATGGATAATATTTAAAACAAGTCTCAATCTAATGGCCAGAGTGATTATTAAAAAAAAGGCATAAAGTATGGGGAGTGACAGCCGATCCTATGTCGTATGTCCTCCAGGATCTTCATACTTTTCCGTGGCCAGGATTTGGGGCAGGATGTAGGTTCAGCAAGGAATAGCCCGAGGTAAAAGGAACAGGGACAAGGCTGAGGGCAGAGGAAAAGGAGTGGAAAAAGGAATGGGAAAAAAAAGAAAAACATCACTGGATAGGCATGGAGCTCTAGATGTAGGTAGTCTGAGAGGAAAGCTTGGAGTATAAGGCAAAGATACAGAATAGGAAAGTAAGCAGACAGTATAGAATATAAGAATAGGGAAAGAAGAACACCTGAAGTAAGATAAAAAAGAAGAAAAAAAATAGATGCTAGGCTAGGCTAGCAAGGAGAAAAAAACACAAAAACTTCTGAAAGAAGGGTTGTAAGAGAGGGAAAGTAAGAGACACAGAAGCTAGGAGAGGGAAAGTAAGAGACACAGAAGCTAGGAGAGGGAAAGTAAGAGACACCGAAGCTAGGAGAGGGAAAGTAAGAGACACCGAAGCTAGGAGAGGGAAAGTAAGAGACACAGAAGCTAGGAGAGGGAAAGTAAGAGACACAGAAGCTAGGAGAGTGAAAGTAAGAGACACAGAAACTAGGAGAGGGAAAGTAAGAGACACAGAAGCTAGGAGAGGGAAAGTAAGAGACACAGAAGCTAGGAGAGGGAAAGTAAGAGACACAGAAGCTAGGAGAGGGAAAGTAAGAGACACAGAAGCTAGGAGAGGGAAAGTAAGAGACACAGAAGCTAGGAGAGGGAAAGTAAGAGACACAGAAGCTAGGAGAGGGAAAGTAAGAGACACAGAAGCTAGGAGAGGGAAAGTAAGAGACACAGAAGCCGCTCACATCCACACGCAATGTTTGTGTTTGTGTTGTGCTTGTGCTCAGTTCGGTGGATGATTTCCACGCAAAAAAAGCCACCATAATACCATGCCTATACCACCACCCCAACTACCTTCCGCTGCTAATGCGCAAAAGGTAAGTAAGAGACACCGAAGCTAGGAGAGGGAAAGTAAGAGACACAAACTAGGAGAGGGAAAGTAAGAGACACAGAAGCTAGGAGAGGGAAAGTAAGTGACACAGAAGCTAGGAGAGGGAAAGTAAGAGACACAGAAGCTAGGAGAGGGAAAGTAAGAGACACAGAAGCTAGGAGAGAGAAAGTAAGAGACACAGAAGCTAGGAGAGGAAAAGTAAAAGATACAGAAGCTAGGTGAGGGAAAGTAAGAGGAAAGGGGGTAAGGAATGGGAAAAAGAAAAAAAAAAAGGGTGAGGGAAGGCAGAGAAGGGAGGCCCGGAGGCCTCACACAAGCACAGCTCTGAAGAAACTCAAACACTTTTCATACTGCACAACACCCACCAAGCTGAAACTCTACAAAACTACTGTAAGACCTATACTCGAATACACACCCATTCCATTGACTGCAATCTCAAAAACACAAAAACTTAAGATGCAATCCATACCGAGCAGAGCACTATACTGGATAAACAAGACCACTATACAAGACAGAATACGATACAGAATACCGCCAATCACTACACCAAACATAAAACATAGAGCCACTGAACATACCCATACACACACAAAGCAAACGAACCTGGGACCGCATACAACACATAGACAACACAAACTACGACGACATCATACACAAACACACAAACAAATCACACATGGTGGCCCAGAACACTCCCGCTAATAAACGGAGATCCCCCAGAACCCCTCTATGCGAGCTGAATGCTTAGTTGGGGGAAAAGGTCTCCGATCTGCACGCATACGTGCGTGCAAGTCGAAGGATGTTTCCCACCCCACAACTCATATTTTTGTATATACATGTATTTTATTTCTGATTGCATTTTTTCTGTTTAACAACCAGCGCACCTAGTGAGGAAAAAGCCTTCGGACCGTTCACATCCACGCACAACGTCTGTGTTTATGTTTTTGTTTGTGTTTATGTTTGTGTGTGTTTGTGCTCGGTCAGAAGGATGATCTCCACGCTAAAGTTACCATAATGCCAACCTATACTACCACTCCAGCCACCTTCCACCGCTCATGCGCAGAAGGTAACATCATGCCACACAATCGCGATATCATGACATCATATCACATCATGTTATCATACACCACACATCACCACTTTCACTACATCACCAACCCCCTTTATAATGAGTCTATGCGCTGGCCACACACCCTCATAGTATATATGTTTTGTTTTTTTTTCAATTGTAAATAATTCGCTCGTTTCAACTTCACCTTCACATGAACCAACGCATCAAACCACAGCAAGGAAAAAGCCTCCGGACCGCTCACATCCACACGCAATGTTTGTGTTTGTGTTGTGCTTGTGCTCGGTTCGGTGGATGATTTCCACGCAAAAAAAGCCACCATAATACCATGCCCATACCACCACCCCAATTACCTTCCGCTGCTAATGCGCAAAAGGTAACAACATACCCACACATTCACGACATCATCACCACATATCACTACATCATGTTATCATTCATCATACGGGTTTATGCGCTGGACAGTCACCCTTCATCCGTGTTTTGAGTTAATGTTTTTTAATGTTTTTTGCCTTTGCTGTTTTTCCATATATGTTAGGCCAATCTGACAATCTGCTGGGTGAAGCACCACCCACACGTGTGCTCACAAAGCAAAGGATGCCTCCCGCTCTAAAACATATTATCACACACGGCCACACCTTGTCCTCGTCATACTCTCGTAAAAAAAAAAAAAAAAAAAAAAATGTTTAAATAAACAAAAGAGGGACCCACTGAACCTCGCTCTCAGCCCCTAGGAGCTGGAAGGGAGGTAGGCAAGGGTATCACCTGCAGCAGGCTATCATAGCGGGCTCACACCTGCTATGATAATCCCTGGCAGGCAAAAAAAAAAAAAAGTGTTATTATATTATTTTGTTCTTGTTCTTGTTCGTCTTTCCCCATTTAAATTTCATGTTACTGTGTCACAACTCTATGTTCTTCTCATCATCACCCTTCCTCTTAATTTCATGCTCCTCTGTTTCTGTTTCACCATCATCTTCTCCGTTTATCTCCATGTTCATTTATCCTTTGTTCTGTTTACTATCATCCCTCCTCGTTTTAATTTATGTTTTTGTTTACCATCATCCCTCCTCGTTTTATTTATGTTCCCATGCTACTTTCACCATCATCCTCCCTCACTCATTTTCATACTCCCGCTCTAGTTCTTCACAATCATCCTTACTCGTTTATTTATTATTGTTTTTTAAAACTCGTTCTTTTGTTCTCATGTTTTTGTTCTCCATTCTTCTAGTTTAAATAAACAAAAGAGGGACCCACTGAACCTCGCTCTCAGCTCCTAGGAGCTGGCAGGGAGGCAGGCGAGGGTCTCACCCGCAATAGGCTATCATAATGGGTTCACACCTATTATGATAATCCCTAGTGGGCGAAAAAAGTGTCTCCTTCCTTTCCAACCTGGCTCCGGTTCGCCCCCTACTTTATACTCTCTCTTCCTTCAACTTCTAGGTAGCTAGCTACCCTTAGCTTCTCCTCCCGTCCTTGAACTAAGGATCCTTCCCTGTCCTCTCCCCCCTTTAGTTCACTAGACACGAGATCCAGTGGACATCGAGCAGCTGACCTACAAGGACTCTCCTCTCTTCTCTCCCTGCGCTGAATCGGGCCTTTCTTGGGCGATTGAGAGCGAAGGGAGGACCGTACCGGCTAAGGCGCTCGACGGGGCGCAGCGGTGGCGCCAAGCCAGATAATGCCAAGAGAGGCACTATGACCTTTCCGCTCGAGGCTTTTGAATGGGCGGATTAAAGAGATGTACCGCGCCCGGCCCAATGCAATTTCGGCCTTGGCTCTTACGCGTTATCGGACGGTGACGCACCCCCCATTGTTTGCTGCCACAATGCTATGTGCTTGCATGTAGCTTCATGCCCTCTAGCCTATTCTTTCCTATACGAATTTTCGGCATTAGGATAACTCTGTGCACACCTTCTGGTGAACTGGACCCCATCTTTGGGCGCGTGCTCGGACGTGGGCAGACCTTTACCTCCCGCAGGGGAGGTAAAAGGGCCTTTAGAGGGCCTGCCTTACGGTGTGCATAGAGTTGCCATTCTATTTGCTAGGGACTGGTCTGGCAGACCATCTGATAACTGCCACTCTCTGTTTCGCATAGGAACGATAGGCAGGTAGGAGCCCCTCACTTTGTCAGGCCCTCAGCCTGGTTCTGTCTAAATAGCTGCCGCTAGACAGAACACTAACTTCCTGTTCTGCCATAGGAACTGCCTGGATAAAAGTTAGCTTCTCTCCCTCACCGTGATGAAATAGTCTGCGGTTGGCTGTTTCAGAGGGATGAAGGAACTTACTGGAACAGGTGCAGGACCCCTCTTCTCTTCTGAGATGAAACAGCCTTTGGGTGTTTCAGAGAGAAGGGGGATTGACTTTGAAAAAATGTCAGGCCCTCAGCCTGGTTCTGTCTAAATAGCTGCCGTTAGACAGAACAATAACTGTTGCTGTTAGACATTGGTTCTAACACTCAGCTTCCCCTTGTTGAACTCTGTGGTGGGTGGGGGCGTGAGTGGATGAAGCACTGTCCATATACATGGAAAATCAAACCAAAAACCCCCCACAGACAGATGCTAATGTTGACGACCCGTGCAAGGCCCAGACCACGGCAACCACCCTGAAGCCATACGTGCCTCCGGGTGGCAAAAGAAAACCCCGAGCACAGGAAGGCACTGAGCACAAGCTGAACCAGCCGAAACAGCTGGTGCCCTCACGAGCAAGCCCCAAAGCCGAAAAGGGCGGGCCGAAACTACCGAGGACGGAGACCTACTCTGAGGGAGAGTCTGGACTCCCAAGGCGTTTCCCCCAATTTAAGATACCTGTCAAACCCGAAGGCTTCGACAATGCCTACCAAATGGTCAGGGCATTGAAGAACCAACGCAAAATCCGGTTGTCGATCTGGGTTGCGCGAGATTAGGGCATGATCATCATGCCCAAAGATCAAGCTACCCTTTGTTTCCTGCAGGAAACGAAGGAGCAAAAAGATGGGAGGAAAGTGAGCCTCTCACCACTTAATCCTCAGGAAAAGAGGGTCAAGATGGTGCTACTTGGCTTCTCAGTCTCATATGATGTGGAGATGATCGCATCACACCCACAGGTCGTGGAGGCTTCCCGAATGTCGAAAGGGAAGACTCCAACAAGGCAAGTCCTTGTGACCATGAAAGGTACCCAACCTCTACCCTTGATTTGGGTAACTGGGGTACCTACAACCTTCGAACATACGTGCCTGACCCACTTCGGTGATTCAAGTGCCAAAAGTACGGACATCACCGTAGCGAGGCACACAACACCGAGATGTGCATTAAGGCTTACAAAGAGGAAAAGAGGGACACAACAGCCAAATGTCCCAACTGTGCCAAGAGGCATCACGCCTGGAGCCTGGCCTGCTCTGTCAGGAAAGAGGCGGCCCTCAAGCGGCAAGAGGTTGCTAAGAAGCGACCAGACTTTGTTCCCGCCCCCCCAGGCACCTATGTCTGGCTCCCTCCTGGGCACCAAATGCAGCTGGCCATCACATAGCCAACGTGCTTGAGACATTCCCCGAGATCGCTCTCCTCAATAACCAAGAGCCAACGCATGTCAGAGGAGGGGTCCTAGACCTCACCCTGGCCACTGCGACTCTGGTGGAGAGGATTGGCTGGTATATCGATGAGACTTTCACTAGTGACGGTCTCTTTGACACGGCACTATAACTACCCTCATGGATAGTGGCCCAGCCGAAATGCCACGACCGAATCCAAGATGAAAAACAGACAAGGCCAACTGGCAGGCGTTTCAGAACGCCTTGGCCTGCTTTCTGAGAAGCAATGAACCCATACAAAGTGAAAATGTGGAAGTGCTACAAGCCAGACTTGTAAATGCCATTGATGAGGCAGCATCACTGACCATACCCAAAACTCGGCCTTGGTCCAGGAGTCACAAAGACGCCTGGTACTTTAACGACGAGATTAGGGAGGTCAGCCACAGGGCAAATATGTGCTGAAAACATTTCCAAAGGCAAAGAACCCCTGACAACCTAGCCCTCCTACGGGAGGCTGTCAGGGATGCCAAGGAAACTGCCAGCAGAGTCAGGCAGGAAAAGTGGCGGAATGTGAGTCCTTCAACCACCATACCACCCTATGGCAATGGGTCAAGCGAGCTACCAGCTGCTTAGCCCCGAGATGCACACACCATGACCCCCAGTCAGAGGCCAACAGACTGGCGCACAAGTTCTCTGCAAGAACAAGTAGCAACAGCCTGCCAGCCGAATTGAGGGCAAGACAAGAATGCCTACAACCAAACAGACTTTCTCATATCAGAGAAAGGCAGCTCAACCCGATAACTCAGACGTTATCTGGGGAACT